>NW_027282277.1:0-38218 GCF_046629955.1 Centroberyx affinis
TTCATGGCCTTTTCAGTGGAACATCTGCTGTGTATGGGGCTCTGGCCTGGGGGACTGGGCGAATCAAGAGGATTTCTCCCCGAGAAGCTCAAGAAAGCAATAAGATGGGGAAAAGACAACAGGAGATTTACACACACACACACACACACACACACACGGATGCACGCACACACACAGGCTCATACACACACACGCACACGCACACGCACACACACAGACTAAACACAAGACAGCATGGACAGCAGCTCAAACAAGCAGCTCTTACAGTGCGATGCTGGAAAAGACATTGTTCGGAACATCACACACACACACACACACACACACACACACACAGAGTCTGCCAGCTACCATGCAAACCCTGGAACCGATGACCTAGCCTTGTCCGTTCATAAAAGCGAACAAGAGCACGGATCAATACTCCTGATGAAAACTTTTTTTTTTTTTTTAATTCTCACATATATTTATGGTCACTTCCCTATAGATATTTCACATTAATGGAGCCACTTTCTTTTTTTGTTGCAGGGCAGAGAGGCCTGTGGAACAGCTTTAAGCCCGTGTAGCACTAAAATATTCCTTTAATGAAATCCTAAGATGTTTTACATGGGTTAGGGTTACAGGTAAGCTAGATTGATTGGTTGGAATGTGCCATTTCCTTCATGACACAAGAATTTCAGTGGACATCTAATAATAATATTTCCACATGGGCAGCATGATGTTTGTTTCTTCTTATTTTCATCCAATAATTTTCTTCGGCTCCCATGGTTCTCCAGTATGAGACCAACCATCTCTATTGGCACCACAAAAACAGTGCCAGCTTAAAGGTGCTATGTGTAGTAGTTTACCATCAATAATGATCATTACCATATTCATTTTGAAACGTTAATAATTACAGTAAACAGACGATTGGCAGCCTTTACACTGCGTTTTACACTGTGTGCCACTGGGTCAGATTTGGCAGAAAATGGCTGGATTGTTGTACACTCATTTGTTTACAGTAATTATACCAAGGTATCATGATGAATTCACAATGATATATTGATGTTTAAAAATGCTACACATAGCACCTTTTCATTTTAAAGCATCTGGTCAACATGAGGACAGACCATGGTGCCAACTGACCACTTAACCTAGATCCCGGTTCATTGAACTTCATTTGTGAGTTGTTGCTGTTGCTCCCACAAACCACTGACCCAGGTCAACACAGGTCAAGTTTAATTGGACCCATGCTGGCTTCTCCATGCTTAACACCACTGGTGTGAGGCCCACTTCTTCAACTGGTCAAGGTTCAGTGGAGTGTTCTACTTTGGTTATGTGTGTCGATCAGTTTTGTGTGATCTTCTCTAGGTCTGGCTCTTAGTTCCCTATGAGCCAGAGACTTCTGACTGTCCCACAGTCCGGACTCAAGACTAAAGGCAAGGCAAGGCAAAGGCAAGGCAAACTTTATTTATATAGCACATTTCATACACAAGGCAAATACAGTGTGCTTCACAGAAAACAGAAAAAATACATAAAATGACATTAAAAACGAAAGAAAGATATTGAGCAGTCACTCTCACACTGGTGACACCTCACACTGGTGACACCTCTGGTCAGCCAGTAGAACTTCTCTGAGAGTGACTCCCTCAATTTTTCCTCTCAAAAGGAAATCAATTTAGATGAGATCTTGAAGGATTCTTCGAAGGAGCCTAGAGTCTTTCCAGTGGTCTTACCCCACCCTATAGGCAGGCCCCACAGCCCCTAGAGGACTTGTAAATGTTCCTGTAGAACAATACAAAGACCATCTAAACAACTACAATTATAAACATTAAGAAATCCTTCAATTCTCAATACAGGTTTGAGGTTTGAGGTAAAGGTGATTGTATTCTTGCCATAAAGCCTCTTAGACTGGAACTGAGAGTTCAATATTATCTTTTTGATCACATCCTACAACGTATGTTTATAGACTTTTTTTTTATCTGTGTTCTTGATTTTGCCCAATGTTTAAACATACAAAGGGAACATTATGCTGATCAACAGGCAGCCAGGTGGCCTACTAGTGGTTAGAAAGACCATTCTTCAACCGGGTTCAAGCCAAGTTCTTGAGAAAGTCTTTCAATCCAAATATTAGAGTGGTCGCACTTTGGCGGTGGAAGTGAGGGATAACTGTTTGAAATTTCGATAGTTTGAAGAACTTCAGAAGAACCAGAGCTAAATGTCTTCTTCTTTGTGGCAGATTTTCAGTCAGCTTAGCAATCCTTTGGTTCCATGTGCCAAGAAGATTCCCCACCAGTGACCACAAATTCAGAGAAATTCATTTTGGCAAGTGGGAGTTAGTGGGAGATGGGACGCTCTTTGTAGCCCCACTAATTTAGGCTGATAAGTTGGGTGTATTTATACATATAAGTCTTGTCTAGTGCAGCTTTAATAATATAACATTAATAGGCAAGCAACATAGCTATGTGTAGGTATAGCTGGAATTCCCAGCAGGATTCAAACCTTGGCCTCAAGCAGGAAAACCTGATTTTGCATACAGTAAACAGGCCATAACAAACTGCTTGTCAATGGAGTTCTACAGTGGACAACTCAGCTTCCAGCTCCAAAACCATTTCCCATGTTAAAGTACAATTTAAGCCAATTTCCCAAACGATGCAAACATGTAATGGTGTTTTGTTCATTTCAAACACTCAAATTTACAGCAGCTCTAGCGGTTTTGAACGCCACTCCAAGGTAGTGGGGTTTGGTGGCGAGACCTTTGAGGAGCAAGCCAAGAGTTTCTGCTCTTTTGCCTCTGCTTTTTTTCCCCTACTATTTAACCAGACCCTCCATACACACACTCCAATGCCACTAGATTAGCCACTCACACATGTACACACAGATATATACACCCACTATCACTACTGCTAAACTGCTTTTCATAGCATGGAGGATTACATTTAACTAGCCAATATCCCTTAAGTAGTAGTGTAACAGTGGGGATATATTCAAGTCAACTTACAAGACCATTAAGTAGCCAAAAAGGATATATGTTATACGTTATATATATTATATACAGTATATAACATTTTTCATTTCAAAATGAGATATCCACCAGTTGAAAAATATGACATTGATTGTGTGGATAAAACTCACTATTACATGTGATTGAGGATATTTGAGCCATTTACTTACAAAATAGTAACATTTAGAGAATGAGATTTTTTTTTTTTTTTTGTGATTTGTGTTTCTGTGATATGTTTTTAAAGGTGAGCATCAGGTAAAACATTTTTTCCAGAATAGATATCTATTCAGTGAAACCCTTCATATATTTGCAAGAAACCATTTTCCACGCGGCCCTCGATTTCCAAATGAATTCACTATAAAAAAAAAAAAAAAAGAAAGAAAGCCATACAGTATAGCTTGTCTTTAAGGCAAAAAGACACGGAGATGTGAAAAGGAGATCTCAAGGATATAACAGAAGCTTATAATAATGCGCTCCTTGCACAAGCGAAGTGAATGGAGGTCGTACTTTTGGCTGAAAAATGACTGAATATACTTTATTCATCCACTTATCCAAAGGCAATGTAACAGTTCAGCGCGGCAGACTCCAATCCCTTTGACACCATTGTTGTCGCGCCATTATACATTTTACATCCTGCAAATGAGCAAGGCAGCTAATCACAATCCAGACACACACACACATACACACACAGCTAACCTTTCCTGAGTTACGACCGAGAGGCACCCGACGCCGCCGAAACAGTCCCGTGAATTATTTCAATTCATAAAGTTGCTCATGTCCAGATTTCATTAGCGGCACATTAGCCGCGGTTTTATGCTTTATGTTTATTGCAGGCGTGACATGATCTATAAATAACGACTTAAGCGGGCGCGGACGCCGGGGACGGACACCGGGCCGTAATGCTATAGGGATCTATCATTACGGCTGACAATTGCTAATAGCCGGCCCTCTGGGTCAATCACTACAAATTACAGCGGCTCAATTACATGCCATAATTTCTGGGCGTCCAGCGTATGGGGGCGTGTGGCACGAGGCCCTGAGATAACCACAGGGTTTCACAAAGCACTCTGAAACTGGTTGGCATGACCAGTGTGGTCAGTAAGCAAATATACAAGACACCGGAGATTAAAACTTCTGGATCATAAAGCATGTGGCCGCAACGCTGCAAAAATATCCATCATAACGAGTCGTAAAATCGTATTTTTTTTCTAAATAGAAGTGGAAAGAATCTGCAAATGGTGTGAGGTGTTATTGACTTTTTCCCTATGCAAATCAGAAGTTTTAAATATATTGTTAGATCAAGTGCCAGTTTCTTGATACTAGTGGAGTGATCTGCTTTAGTCTGCTTTGTTTTCGAGATATTGGCACTGGTTTCTAGAAAATTCCTGAAATAAGTGAAACTGCATTGAAAACCAATGGAAGAATTTTCAGGAAAATAAGAGTTTAAGAGTGGATAAAGGACTTGATGGACAGTTTTTGTAGTGAACTCTGTGGAAGTGCTTGTGCTTGGTGCCAACATTAAAATCTGGACAATATTGCAACCTTGTCAGAATGGTCTTGCATCCGTTTTGAATCACTGATGGAGAAACACTGATTGTTGAAGAGGGTGTTCATTCTCCATCAACTCTTAAGGTCACGAAACAAACATTTTTATCTATTAATTTAGATTTATACTAACTAAACTATCCATTTAACATTCAATCGTCATTCAATCTAGTAGTGAGTCTTAAAATCTATTTTCTCCATAAAAAAAGTGAGAAAAAATCTGTAACTTCACTTGTTTCCAGTGCAGTTTCACCTCAATTTTCTTGAAAAAAACAGTAATACCTTGAAATAAAGCAGATCGCTTGAAACGTGTTGATGTGTCTTGGGGACAAATGAAATAATCCTATTCCACTGACAGATGTGTTCACTTGTTTTAAGAAAAAAAAATCCATTTTAAGACTCAATATTTGCTTAAATGTTTTGTTAAGATGGGTATTTTTGTCAGTGTTCCTGCCAAAGTGGATAGAAGAATTGACAGATAAAAAAAAACACATCCAGCATTCACAAGCGTTTGGCTAATAGCTAATGGTAATTTTAAGCCTTGCTTATAATAAATGATATTATCATTACATTCTGATACCATAAACCAGAAAAATGTCATGGATTGAGATTGTCCTATAAATCACTCTTCTATATTTTGACACATGATGTGTATAATATGCAATATCTTAGCAAAAGAAAAAAGACGGATTATGTGCTTTCTATTTTAGCTTTCTCTGTGTCTCTGCCATCCGTCAGAACAAACACCTTTAATAAAGTCTCAATCACAAAGGAGAAAGGGCCAAATCCACACCCACACACATACACGTCATCACACACACACACACACACATACACACACATACATACATGTATACACACGGTCACGCATGCTATTGTCAGTGCAGCCACATATAGATTTGTCAGCTTATGTGTGAACATGAGTAATCATTTGACACACAAACAGGCGTACACACCTATCACACACACACACACACACACACACACACACCAACAGAGGCTTTGCATTGATGTGATTAACTCCCTCTTGCTGAAAATGGGCTGAAGAATCAACAGCTTCAAATAGAGATTCCCCCCTCTCCCTCGTCCCAAACCCCTGCACTAAATATTAGTTTAATCGCAAATACATAGACTGGCAGATTGGAGTTTTAGTTCTGCAAGAGGCAGAGCTGCTCTGGAGGCAGAAATCATCTGATTGGTTGAGTTAAACCTCAGTGGGCGGAGCCAAAGAACCACGGTTTTGCAGAGCGCAAGTTAGCTAACTGGCAAAGTTGAATGACAAAGACGGAACTCTGGTGAATATATATAAATGTTAATAAAAATATAAATGGCAATGACTTGTTTTTTTTCATTCATCAACGACCATGGCATTCATGATGTTGGAAGGTCAGCAGCTAGCTAAGTACATTTACTCAAGTACTGTACTTAAGTACAATTTTGAGGGACTTGTACTTTACTTGAGTATTTCCATTTTATGCTACTTTGTACTTATACTCCACTACATTTTAGAGGGAAATACTGTACTTTTTACTCCATTACATTTATTTCACAGCTATAGTTACTAGTTACTTTCAATATTTTATATTTCAAACATTTGATCATCTTTATAAAATAACTATAAAATAGCATTGTTATAGATTAGACTACCCAAAAGTATAGCTGAATTGTTAAGATTAGCTTCACGTTGACAACTTTAAAATGCTGCTTACATGTACATGTATGTCAATAAATCAATTTTAATATTCCAATAATTTATGAAAAATATAACTCTCTAAATGGGGACAGTTTGCATAATGAGTACGTTTACTTTGATACTCTAAGTACATTTTGCTGCCAATACTTATGTACTTTTACTTAAGTAAGATTGTGAATGCAGGACTTTTACTTGTAATGGAGTATCTTTACATTGTTGTATTTCTACTTTTACTTCAGTAAAAGATCTCAGTACTTCTTCCACCACTGCTAATTTGTACTTGGAAGGTCAGCTAGGCTAACTAGCTAACCTAGATAACTTAGTATAGATAGACTGCATTTTTTTTCAGTTTGTAGCAATTGTGCTAGGCTAATATTAGCTTCCTCCTCTCTTACCTCTTCCCCTTTTCACTGGGCTTCAGTCTAACATAACTGGAATTTTTTGGCTCCGCCCACTGAGGTTGAACTCCACCAATGAGATTATTTCCGCCTGTTTCTGTTTGTATAACTAAAACTCCAATCTGCCACAGACTAGCTGCAGGGGGAGAGAGAGCGGTCACAGACAGGTCAGAGATAAGCCAAGAGGTAAGCTAACAGGAATTAATAACTTTGATGGAGATCTGTCTGTTTATCATAATTTCAGTGGAAAAATTACCCTGACCCCCCCAACGATACTCTCTGCCTTGATTATTTTCTACGAACGCTAAATAACATCGCCCTGTTTACCACTTAACCTTTTGTGGAGGCAGACTCTGTGTGTGTGTGTGTGGGGGGGGGGGGGGTGCATGCCTGTGTGTACCTGCATGCAACAAAGTGAACAGTGAGAGAGATGGAGAGAAAAATGTTCTAAAGATATAAATGAACGTACAGTCATACACTGTAAAAAAATGTCTATCTTAGCAGGTCTTTTCATCTAGTATTGAGTGTTAAAATCTTTCTTGCAGTGCACACACACACACGCACGCACACACACACACACACACGCACACACACACACACACACACGTACACACACACACCTCTAAAGTGCAAAACGGCTCATCAGGGACCATAAGAGCTTTATCTGAGCTTGATTCAGCCTGGCTGGATGTAGAGGAGAGAGGGTGATGGAGCCGTGTGTGTGTGTGTGTGTGTGTGTGTGTGTGTATATACGTGTGTCTGTGTGTGTGACGTTGTTAACGGGCGATGGTAACCAACGGTAACCATGCCCGTGGGACCGGGCGGTCCTCGGTGTGCAGCTCGGAACAGCTGGCCGGTAAAACCGATCAGGAGCACGGAGGGAGACGGGCGGGAGGAGAGGGGGGCGTTCGGGTACACTCTAAAAAAAAAAAACCCGCAAAACGGGTTTCCGCGTGTGGTTCTTTAGGCTTGAACCCCTTTCCGATGCCTTAAAGAACCATTTTAGAACGGTTTTCACGCTCTAGATGACTCTACATCGGACCTTTATGGTGCCGGAACCATTTAAAACCGCATAAAATCCTCCAAAAATCCTGATTTGCCAGTTTTGTCTGATTGAAGCTTTTCAAACGAAATTATACGGGCATTCACGACGTCTACGCCACTCGACGCTACCGAAGTCCTTCAGTCCTTTTTTTTTTTTTTTTTTCTTTACTCCACTTCATCTCTCCGCCATTGCAATTACACCGCGTGTTATTGCATTATCTGTTGTCTGTTGATGTGAATACGGTGGGAAGAGACGACGCTCCCCGGTAAATTGCTCGTGAGAGTATCAATAAAGCTGAATTGACTCAAATTTTATTGTATTGGGTAGTATGGGATAATAGCTTTACTGGTGAGCGGGGAGGGAGGGTTTTCTCGCTCGACAACAACAACAACAACAACAACAACAACGACGACGACACCGACAATTCATTCCGCTCCATTCTTTGCCTTGATTGTCTGCTGGGGATCCACCGGGGGAATACGGGGCTCTTCTTTCATATACTTCTCCATATTTCACACTAACGTCCATATGCCGCCGTTTAACAAGATCTTCCCCTCTCTCGCTTTGATCAGAAAAGAAAAAAAAAACAAAAAAAAAAACAGGCAAGTTGATGTAATTAAATATGCATTAAGCCGCGGTTGAATTTGTCGCTGATTAAAAGAGCAAGCGAGTTTTGTATTCTTTTTTTTTTTCCCGTCTGTAAAATGATTTCTTTCATTTCTTTCTTTAGAAAGTTTTGCAGTCACTTTGTTTCCCGGCTCCTGTGTCAGTTAGAGTCTGTATAGCCCCAGTAATCACATCATTCTATCTACAGGGACTAACTAATAAAATCAACAAGTGATGTAATCAGCCCTTATAATGGGTTTTAAGGCATGTGATGTGATTCTTCCATTGGTTTTCAATGCACATCTCTCCACTAGTATCAAGAAAACAACACTTGATTTAAGAAGATATTTGAAACAGGCTGATTTGGGGAAAAAAGTCAATAATCTCACACCACATTTGCAGATTTTTTCCACTTCTGTTTAGAAAAAATACGATTTTACGACTTATGATGGATATGTTTGCCCCACACACACACACACACACACTTTCCATTTATCCTTTATTTAATCAGGTAGTCTCATTGAGATCAAGATTTCGCTTTCAAGAGAGACTCGAGAATGAAAAACATAATATGACAATACAACTCAATGGAACAGTCAGCAACACAGTGGGACACACAGTATGAAAAGCAATCGCAAAACATCATAGAAAATGCTTTAAAACCATTAAGAAATTTCAAAGTGCAAAGTCTGTTCTATTTATAAAGGTGCGTAACAGCTGAAGCTAGTCTTGCCACCTAACTAAACCGACCCAACACACACACACACACACACACACACACAGTTTAAAACGCAATATTGTCTCCAGAGCAGTTATTGTTTTGATGTGCCATACTGCCAATTCCTCCCTCTGGCACTCTAAAGTTCCTGTGATTCTCGGTAGCCAGTAATGACAATCCATTCTCTCTCGCCCCCCCCCCCACCCCCCCACCCCTCATTAACACACTCCCATCCGATGAACTCCACTTTAACTATGAGTATTGTATTCTTTTGTCTCATCCAAGACATTTTTTTAAATTGGGAAGAGGCCATTAGAGGAGAGAGAGAGAGCGAGCGCCAATCAGCCTGTACCGCCGTTCGTCTTTATCAAACACAAGGGAGCTCAAACAAAAACCTACTCAGGTTGTAAATGGCCCGAAATGTCAATTAGAAAAAAAAAAAAAAAAAAAAAAATCATCATTAGGTTTATTACTCAAATTAACAGTTGCTCTCAACCATTTAAATCATCGTTGGTGCTCACAGTTAAAAGGGAACGGGGAATTTTTTTTTTTTTTTTTTTTTTCCCTTTTCCTTTCGGTCTTAATAGTCAGACACATCTCCCTTTGGACTCTGACGGAGTGATTTTGGAGGTATTATATTCATGAGGGGTTCCAGTAATTGGATTAAATTGGTTCCAGAATGTAGCAATTTATATTATAATATCCCATTACTTCTAATACTGTTCTTAATTAATTAGCCTGATTTTTTTTTTTGGTCCGCGCTCCTGATAAGTTAAGTTGGCTCAGGAGGAGGTCTGTCCCGCGGTGGCGCGCCGGAGAGCCGGATCAGTCACACACACCTGGACACGGAGGACGAGGCGGAGGGAAAATAACACTGACTCCTATGGAAGGGGGAGGAAGAGGGGGGAGAAGGAATTGAGACGCAGATTTGGACACATACACACACACACACACACACAGGTAGATGTAAACACACACACACATACAGACGCACACACACGCACACTTTTTGTTCAAACTGAGCTTAAAAGAACACTATACATGGAGAGTCGGCGTGTGCGTGTGTGTGTGTGTGTGTGTGTGTGTGTGTGTGTGTGTGTGTGTGTGTGTGTGTGGGCGGCGAGAGCCAGAGGCCCCAACTGAGCAAAGTTCAATATCATCACCTGTCACTCTCGCAGGCTTTGTCTGATTTAGCTTTAATATGAGAAAGTAATTCTCCTTTGAATATAACAAATTAATATCATTTTCAAACAATTTCCATATGCAAATATGATTTAATCAAGTAAATGAAACTCTCAAATGCGACGCCTGAGGGCTAAAAGTGAGCCGCGTGTGGGCGGGTATGAGAGAGTGAGAGTGTGTGTGTGTGTGTGAGAATCCGAGCCTGTTGTGTTGCACCCTCTGTGTGTGTGTGTGTGTGTGTGTGTGTGTGTGTGTTTGCATATGCCGTCTGATGTAATGTCTGTACTCGCGAGTTTCACACAAACTGTGAATGCTTAAGTAGCACCATGGTAAAAGCTTATGAGTGAGGAGTAAACAAGCTTGGAAATAACTGGCTAAATAAAGTGGATGATTTTGCGCACAGCCATAATTCCTCGATAATCATAATTCCCGATGACTTGGAGCTCATTCCCCCCCCCCCACCCCATCCAGCCTCGGTAACAAGCTGCCACCTCGCACGCATGCACGCTCAATGTTCCATAGATCGCAGATGGACTGAGAGAGTATATGGTGTTTTCAATTTCTGTCCTTTGTTTTTATTCTGTTTCTTTTCCTAGGACTTTGCTCTTACATGGACCGTTTCTGGGCACAATATGTTCAGGCCACTAAGACTCTGACCTTTGACCTTTGCTCGTTTGTTTGCACTCAGTCGCTCTGGATAAGAGTGGCAGCTAAATGCTTAAAATGTAAAACAGAATAGAAGTGTTTAAACTGTCAGGTGACCATGTCTGTGAGTCATATTCCCCTTCACAATTTCTGCTTTATTTGTTGGTTTATCTATTGGTATTATCTATCTATCTATCTATCTATCTATCTATCTATTGCTATTGCTAATTTGTTTACCATACAGAGCTGCTTTTCCACTAGGGGGCCTACATCCTAAATGGCAACTGGTTTCTCAGTATAGAAATGCTGGCTTCCATTTATGGATGGGGGAAGGAGGCGGAGGTGAGGAGGTGGTGGTGGTGGGGGGGTCTGATGCTCAAGCACTACACACAATACATACTGAACAGTATGTATTTAATGAGTTAGCTAATGCTCAGTTTCCATCTCTCCCTGCAGCCACAGCACACATATAAGGGACAGTTCAACACCCTCCTGTGTGTGTGTGTGTGTGTGTGTGTATGCAGGCAGGCATGTGCAACGGCACGCAGAAGCATATGTATCACATCATCTATCAGACATCACGGGCAATGGAGCAAGCTTATCACCATACACACACACACACACACACACACACACAAATAAACAACTGCACAGTTTTGTTCATGCGCGGTGCCAGGTTATAACATTATGAATACAGCAGGGTGGCCTAATCAGTAAAGTATTACATTATTATTATTACAGTAGTAGTAGTAGTAGTAGTAGTAGTAGAAGAAGTAGTATTAGTATTATTATTATGCAGAAGTCATCTGCACTGTGGAAAAAAATGGAAAAAGAGCTTTGGATGTCAACAATGATCAATGAATAATAATGTGGTTTATCCGGAATGGGACAGAAAAATTCAGGTACTTTGTTCAGGTGCATGAAAAACAAGCAACATAACAAAGTTAAGGTTGAAATGTGTTGTTTGCTATTCTAGTTGCTGAACACAGACTTACTTTGAGTTTCTCTTTGAAGATGGACCACCTACGGATCTTTATTGACTTGTGGTTCTCGTTTCATGAAATGAATTCATTTTGTCGTGCAAAGAAGCCTCTTCCTCTCTTTGCTCATAGCATTTCTGCCATTTGAGCCTCTTTTTTTTTTTAACTCAGCTCTGGATTGCTATTGGTTCCCCAAGGTCCAAGTGTATTCTTTATGCCTATGTCTGGTAGGGAGCCGTACACAAATCCCTATGTGTACTGCACACTTTACTTGCACCTTCATGTGCAAATAAAGCAAATAAACCAAACTAACCAAAGGCACATCCATAGTCCTTTAGGTGCTAAGGTTTACCTATTTGTCAGAGGATTCATAAGGGTGTCATGGACATAGATTTATAGGATACTGTCCCCATGTCATCGAGTTGCTGTCCAGCGAGAAGCTTGTATCCTTTGATCTGATAGCGTACCGCTGGCTAACATCTTTATTTTTAATCTCTTCCCCGGGCCTGCAGCGACGGACTCAGACACAGTCATATTTTTCACCGGCGCTTGTCATACCTCGCTATGAATAATTTGGTGCTATTCTTGGGGCCCGGCGCTATCGCTCTTGGACCGGATAGAGCGCGCTGCGAGACGAGGGGCCGCAAAAGCCTCAAAGCCAATCATCCGCTCGCGCTCGGTGTCACAGCCTCCCGTCTGCAGCCATGTGGCAGCGGCCATTTTAAATTTGGTTCGATTCACTTTGGGGGTGGGGGGGGGGAATGTAAAATGGTGCAAAGGGAAGCAAAAGCAACCTGATGACAGGCACCAGAGGGTAGATGTACACTTTGTCCGCAAAGTGTATTCAGTACTATTCATACTAACTGTGATCTATGCAGCATTGTTGCTTTTTTCCATGATTGCCATTGGTCATGTTGTACAGCAAAGGAAGTTCCTAGTATTTTTCAAATTATATTTTTCCAATGAGTGTTGGGGAAAGAAATATGTCTATTGAACCATTTTAGATCCAGTATATTGAAACACCTCACTGGTCAGCAGGTGCTACTCAGTTTACAGACACAGCAATATTTTAGCTTATTGCAAAGCATCCATTATCCATAGTGGATCTTTATCTTTAAGCTTTGTGTCCTCCTTTGTCTGGCTACTCCTTGTCTTCCCCCCCTTGTTCCATTGTATCACGTCCTCACATCTCGCCACAAACTCTCACTCACTCTTGTCTCTTTTCAATCTGCAGAACAGAAATACTAAGATGATTTTTATCTCCACACCTCCTCGAGGCTTCTTTGATTTGAGAACAAGTGCTGCAGTTTCGCTCAGCGGCGGCTCTCCAAGGGTAGACTGGATTACCGGACACTCACTGTGCGACAACTGCCGGCGCCGCTATACTGTTCAGTGCACATCTACCCTGAATGTACATAAGAGTTATTTATATGCTGCTTTCCATTCAAAGTCATGAGTCTGAAATTGAAACGTGGACGCCTGTGAGATTTTCTGCAAAATACTGTCCCCCGTGCAATGGATACTGTCAATGACACTTGGCAATGCTAGATAGCTAGCAAGCATAGAATGGTAGCAACTGATTTAAGGTCACGCAATGCTGAAAATCCAATTTAAGTGCATTGTGAGGATTATAAAGAAGAAATATTTTGACAAACCCCATTTGGACTCATTGTTAGTAGCAAGAGGCAACGGAGCTCGCTGTTTCAACAGACAGCTGACTCTGGAGCCAATATTCTCTGTGAGTCCAGGTACTACAGGTATATAAGAAACAAGTTATATATAGATCCAAAATGTCTGAACTTATCCTTTAATGTCGCCCCGTTGATGTGAAATGGAAACCTCTTGCCCCAGTTTTTTTTTTTACCTCTTGCTCATTGTATTTTTCCTTGGAGGAAGTAGGAATTTCCGACTTTCGGATTTGTTTGGAACACAGCAATCGTCTACCGTCAAAATGCATGCCTTCCAATGTCTCTTTGCACTGTATGTAAGGCCCTGTTGTAATTGTAACATGCATGTTAGTGCGTAACATGTATGTACAAGTTGTTGAAAAGTGTCTGCACCAACACCACCAAGACAAAACCCTGTACTTTTATTGTGCTTGGTGAAGGAAAGTGTTTCTGATTGTGAAGTTGATTACAAAGCCACAAAGGATGACAAGCCAAGGATAAGTCTGGCAATTTTGGACCTATAATTTGTCCCTTAAATACCTGGAGTACTTGGACCCGCAGAGATATTTTGACATGCCCCATTTGGTCTCATTGTTAGCAGCAAGAGGTCTAGCAATGGAGCTCGTCGTTTCAACCGACAGCTGACTCTGGAGCCAATATTCTCTGTGGGTCCAAGTACTACGGTATGTAAGAGATAAATTACATATAGGTCCAAAATTACTGAACTTATCCTTTAACGTCCAGAATATTTTGCACCAAGAGTAGGTTTTGCTCAAACTGTAACCTGGATTTAAATCTGCTGCGTCTGCTGCCCTTGAGAAAGGCACTGAATACACAGGAGCACTGGAGAGACAGACAGAAAAGAGGCCCAGACAGAAAGAGAGGGAGACAGAAGCAGCAAGTGATCAGCAGCAGAGGAAGGGATTAAAAAAGAAAATACAGCGAGATCCACCCTGTTCATCGGCCACTTCCTGAGTGAATAGGACGGCGAGCGGAGAAAACACCTCGGCTACACTTGAATGTTTGAACCGCTCGGCGTTGCCTAGGAGAAGCTTATCTATTGTCACGGCGATGAGCAGCGGGAACGTAATTCGACATTACATGGGGTCGGACACTGGCGGCTTACTGGTGTGACACATCCGTGACATGCTTCGAATTAACATGCGATGGTGTCAATTAAAAAGCATGAAATGCACTTAGGGAAGCTCAAATGTTGTTTTTTTTCTCCCCCCCCCACCCCCCGCGCCCGAAGAGCCTGAGACAAAGTGACGGAAGGGCGCGCGTCGAGTTTTCTATCACACTGTTTACATGAAGTATGAGCGGAAGCGACAATTAGCGCGATGTCGAATCCGCGGCGGGGCCGATTACGGAAGTCGGACAGGAGTTCACGTGTTGCTCGCTCTCGGCTAGGAAACGCCACTGAAGCGGGGGGGTTTGTATCGATATCAGTCAAAGAGGAAAAACTCCTTCTCGAACCTTAATGTGTCTCGGTGTGACGCGGCGAGGCGGTAGCACCTTCGGTTTGATTGCTATTTCCCTACCAAGATGGCTGCGTGGCGTTTGGAATGGCAGCGCTTTGAAGCCGATAAGACAAGAGCGCGAACGCACGGTCAGCTTGTCACAAACATCCCCCCCCCCCCCCCCCCCTCCCAGCATTCCATGGAGTGGATTTGCCTCTTTCATCAAACTAAACAGCGGTAGTGTTTGTACGGTGATATTCTTTGTGTTTCCCTTTTTTTTTCTTTTTTTTTTTCTTTCACATCCCATTGTTGTCGTCTGGCTGCGCGTCGACGCACAAACCGGGGAGTCACGCGAGTGTGGAATTGCGTCTCGGCTTGACGCATCGGCTGGGGGGAAAAAAAAAAAGGGGGGGGGGGGGCTCGGTTCAAAAAACGACGAAGGTAGTTCGAGGGACGGATAATGACGGGAGCGTCGAGGAGACGGCGTGTTTGCGTATGCATGAGGACGAGATAGAGGGTGAGTGTGTGTGTGAGGGGGGGGGAAGAGATCGAGGTAGAGTAAGTGTGTGTCTGTGTGTGTGTGTGCGCCCCCCCCCCCCCCCCCCCCCGCCAACGCTACGCGGTCTCACACCGTCTCAACTTGTGCTGCTCATCGTCAGTGGCGTAATAACAATATCACTCATCTCATATCCTCGGCTTACTTTGCCTCCCCCGCCGCCGCCGCCGCCGCCACCGCCCCCTCACTCCACATTTATCATATTCATTTGATATTCAGAAATAAATGTAGCAGAAAGAGAATAATGCACCTCCTGTACGCCGGCGTTCATTACAGATACATTTACATGGGGGTTCGCCTTCGCGGTTTCAAATGGGAGCGCTGTTCGCTGGTGTTCCTCGCATTTGTTGAAGGGGGGGGGGGGGCGGGGGGGATTAGGGGGGACGGTTCTCTCCCACATTAGCGCTATCAGTGAGCGATGATAAATGGGTCGATCTATCCGTCTCTGCTGTCACATTCATAAAAGAAATTTGGCCTTCGTCAAGGGAATCAAGCGCGGAGCTACCCGGCGCGCTCTAATATCCGCAACACGTATCCATCAACTCTAAACTTGAGACACATCGGAGCGCCATTGCCGAATATACCTGGGTGAATAATATTTCACCCGTGATAATGCAGCAAATACCCGCTGGAAAAAATCTGCATTTTTCCGTCTCTCGGCTGCGGCAAACGGCGGAGGAGGTGGGCCACTGATCATATTCAATCTGGAGGCGATCATGTAAATAGCCCTCCATCTTGGGAAGGCGATATGCAAAGCAGCCCGTCTCCCCTGTGTCAGGATCAGATTAATGGAAACCTAAAAGTGGGAATTACGGCCCTTATCCGGCACGGCGTTCCGGGGAGGGGCCGGGATACGGGCCCTGGGGGAATCTGCCTGGTTCAAAGCCCATTCCTCTGGTTAAGGAACTCGCTAAGATCCATGCACCGAGGTGAAGGGTAATTTCCTTTGATATTCAGCAATGTATTACTGTATGTAGTGTGCAGGCTGCATGCCCCACTGGCTCTCTCTCCCTCTCTCTCTCTATCTCTCTCTCTCTGTGTGTGTGTGTGTGTGTGCATGCACATCGGCGCAAACATGCTAATGTATGCGCACACGAGCAGGCGAACAAGGAAGTCATAACAATAAACAACATTATATAGACCGGACGCTGTGTGACATGATTATGATCCTATGGGGGAAAAAATCATCACCCAAAAAAATAATCAACCTCAAATATACGAGTGCAGAGCGTCGGACGACAGATTTGGAGCCTCGGTTGCATCGAAATCAGCTGGGATTTGATGCTAGTTAGCCTGTTAGCCTTGGCCCACTTAAAAGTGCAACTTAGAAGAAGAAAAAAAAAAAAAACCACAACAGTAACACTGAAAGCATTAATTAGCAGCATACATAAACCACAAGTGCATTGTAACTCGATGGCACAAACAAAACAAAACAACCCCAAACATGCAACCCGCGGCGGCGAATTCCCTCCCACAAATCCTGCAGGATCACCGGGGAAGAAAGGACAATAAAAAAAAAAAAAAAAAAAAATCATATATATATGTCGTCGTATACGGCATTCAGAATTCAACAAAATAATGTACGACTGGTCTTGGCATAACCAATATCAGAGGCTAGCTTTTCATCTGGCTTGATCCTCGGGGTTGGCAGCTTTGTGCGCCGTGTGTGGATATGACAACAAACCCAAATCTATTACTCGGAGCTCGGCATGTCTATCTTATCGAGTCTGCCCACGGTGCGAGCTCGCGCTACCGCCGCTGCTCTGCAATATGCGCCGCCACTCCACTTGAAGGTCTGCTATCACTCTGCCAGGATAGGTAATATGGAATCAAACCCCCCCCCCGCGCGTGCATGCATCATACTGTACCCACACACACACACACACACACATATATACGCACAAACAAAGGCGGCTCGCAAACATACTCCAGTAAACTCCGCCGGCTTATCTATAATAACAAAACAACAGGCAACAGTTGGATTTCATTAGAGTTGTACGTGGCTGAAGTATTAGAAGAGGCTATCCAAATAAGTCCTTCTCTTCTCTTACACACATCTTTTTTCTCCCTTTCCTCCCTTCTCTCTCCCTCCCCTCTCTCTCCAGATTCCTCCACCCCTTACTCACTCACTTCCTCTCTCTCTCTCTCTCTCTCTCTCTCTTTCTCCTCCTTCCTCCCTCCCTCAACCTCTTTACTATTCATTGAGATCCAATCGAGTGTTTGGCACTCCTCCAGCACTTCCAGCCCTCCTCCCTTCCCTTCCCTTCCCTTCCCTCCCCTCCCCTCCTCCGGGTTGCTTAAATTTGAATAATACATGACCTGGCCTCGCAGTGACATCACCGTTGCCTACACACGCACGCGCACACACGTGCACTTCAACACACACACACACACACACACAATCTGACCAGGGAACCAGAGGATGAATCTTCTCCTATATACACTCTGGACGCTCAGCTGCTCACAATCTATACTGTCAACAATTTATCAGCCGGAGGCCGAGTGGCGCTGCCCGCTGCCCAGGACTGTCATATGTGTGTGTGTGTGTGTGTGTGTTTCCGTGCATATATTATGTTATTTGCCAGCATGAGCACCCTTGTGTGGGTATTTTTAGCTCGAATGCGCCAACTATGTGTTTGTGCACCTGTGTGTATATCGGCTTGTGTGTGTGTGTGTGTGTGTGTACAAGTGTGTATAGGTGCGAATGTGATCTAGTCAGAGCATCTGGCTCCTCTCTGCTCCCCGACATTAGCGCAGACAAGAGAATCAGTGGACTATTGAATGCAATTACAGTGTGCGGGCCAGACAATAAAGATTGATAGTGCTTTCGCCTTTTATCACACACCAAACATAGCAGAGGTTAAAGCCTGCGAGCCTTGAGCTGCCGGCATTCTAATAATGATTGAAAATATGCCACCAGAGTGGGTAGGTATACATATGGAGATAAAAAAAAAATGCATAAAACAAAAGGGGAGGGAGTAGCGGACATCCATGCCTTCTTCCTCTTTTTTTTTTTTTTTTTTTGTTTTACTTGCTTCGGCACAGCATGGAGGAAAATGAGGAGATTTTTGGTATCTTATGAGTGTTTATTTTTACACTGAACACTTTTAGCCCCATTTTGTCCCTGCGATGAGTGAGAATGGCTGGAAGTCTCCATGCATATTTAAACACCGGTCAGGCCGCTGCTGTTTCTGTCCACAACCCGCCAGGCTGCTGCTGAGGCCTGCTAACAGCAAAGTTTACTGATCGCTGCAGTCTAATTGCTTTTTTTTTTTTTTCTTGAACTGAAATTTTGACACGGTCGTTAAAAATCCGAATACGTTTCGTGTCCAAGGTGCCCTCAAAACTCGCTCGTATCCCATGGAATCATTTCATATCAGTGTGGAATCTCTGGATTTTTTGGGAGTTTTTCATCCGGTAGCAGTGGATGTGTTTGGGAGTGAGAAGGATGCATTAAGACACGTTTAGAAAAAAAAAAAGATTGTACAACCGTGCATCGTGGTGCAGAAATAATGGGAGACGATGACCAAGGACAGTAGAGGATCTGAAAGAAGAACAGAGGGAACAAAGAGGAACATGACAGAGGAGGAAGAGGAAAATGACAGAGGAGGAGAAAGAGGACAGACGAGGAGAAAAACAAAGATTTTTTTTTTATTATTATTCTTAAAGAGAGGAACGGGCAGAGGAGAAGGAGAGGAGAGGATGAGTGACAGGGTGATTGTTCTATTATGTGGCTGACTGGTCACAGCCCTCTAACATATGAACATGCATGTGTGGGGGCTTTTTTCGGGCTGTGCTGTTGATTATTCCTGTCCTATTAGTGACATTCTCCTTCAATCCTCTTTCTCTTTCTCTTTCTGAGCTTGAGACCAGTCGGAATAAATGCACTTTAGCTCAGTAGCGTATTGTTCGCGGGTTTCAAAGAGAATGATAGGAATATCATCCAAAATCACATTGGATATTTGCCTCTTGAAAGTGGTAATCCTTGAGTTCCTGGTTTGTTTGTTTTATTTTGCCTCCTTTTTTGTTGCTACTTCCCAGAGATCACCTGTCAATCAAACAGATCAAACAGTGTCCAGTTGGATTTTCTGTTGATGCAGTTTGAGTTTCTCTTTTCTTTGTCTGTTCAGCTATGGTGGCTATCACTGCTCATGCTAAATACCCAGTTCTTCTTCTTCTGTTTACTCCAAACAAACCAGAAACATAAAACGCATCACTTCCTGTGCACCAGAGGATTTTTCCCAGGAAAGAGCTAGCAGACACTGGTTGTGTAGAACAGCAAATGTAAAAGCTTTCATTATCTGGATAAATCATTATTGTTTGTATCAAACAATGATAGAGAGAAGAAAAACAGACATTTATTTATATGAAAATGTCAGATTATTACTTTAAATCATAATGTGCTGATATGCTGAAACCTATACTCCATCAACAAAAGCTTTTTGTTTTTCTCCTGGATCCAGTGTATATCTAGTGGATAAGAAACTTAGAAATGTAGACGCCTCCCATTGTACTGCATGATAACCAATCCTAACAGATACAAATTTGTTGCAATATGCCGTACATATTCTGCTGTCAAAACACTGTGAAACAATAGGATGAATGCGTAAGGGCGACTTCTGCTGTAAATGGACTTTGTCAACTAAAAAGTCAACTAATCCAAAGTATGAGGCTTTTGTCCCCGGTGACCGGTGATTAGAGGTCGGTCTATAATCCAAGGATAATTTGCTCGTGTGTTTACTCCCAGCCGCAACCTAACGCAAACAGGCAACGGCACATGCCTATAATCTGTCCGACCGACGCTAGGTACGGCGGATGTCTCGCCGCCCAACGGTCAGCGCCGTGTTTACCCCGTTTCCCAGGGTATTTGCATATGAAACAGTGTCCTCGGATAATTCTCCAGGAAATATTAGCAGATTAGAAGCGGATAGGGATTAATGTATGGCGTTACGGCACGTTTCTGATACACACATGCGCCGGCGTCTGCGTGCGTCGATGCAAATCATCAGCAGAAAAACACACACACACACACACACACACACACACACACACACACACACATACGCACGCCGTCGTACTCCTCACCCCTGTCCCTCACGGAGATACAGGAAGCGGCGGGACGAGGGTTCACAGATTGCCCGATAACAGTCAAATCCAGACACCTATTTAAAAGGCTGATATTTTAGTAGTAAACATGTAGGGTTCCTTCATTATTTGACAACCCCCCTCCCCCCTCCTCCTCCTCCCCCGTCCGCCTAGTTGGGAGCTTTCCGTTAAGATGCTTATCTGAAATGTCAAAAAGAATTACGCCGATAGCAGTCGGTGTGAATAGGGGCCTACGCCGCCCCCCCCCCCCTGATAAGGACGGCGTACGGACTCTCGCCGACACTGGATTTCCAGCACATCTAAAAAGGGCCTAATTCCACGCTAATATGAATATGCCATTTCAACCCCCCCCCCCCCCCCCCTCCACCACCGCCGCCACACCGACGGGAAAGAACTATGGTCCCCGTGAACCGATCGTCGCCTCTCCTTACCTCCGCCGCCACGACAAAAATGCCACGGTAATGTCAGGGGAGATGTAACGATTTAGATTCCGACGATTGTCCCGTGTCAGCCGCACATCCATCGCCCGGACTAGTTGATTAGAGTTGGGACATCAAAAGAGGCTCCGGGTGGGAGATAAGATGGGGGGGTGGGGGGGGGGGGGGCGGCGGGGATATTAACGCGCATTTTTTTCCCGTCAGGAATTAAGGCGCAGGAGGAGTTTCAGCCAAAGTTCTGTCTGTCTTGCCTTCCCCCCCGCTATCTTGAAACGAGCTGGCAGTGACTTAGGCGGCTTTTTTTTTTTTTTTTTTTTTTTTTTTTTGCATAGAGCCGAGATAATCTGAGTCTATTTAGATCAATCAGCGGAGAGATAGGGAGTACTGTAAATAAAGTGTGGAGGGCAAGCGAAAGTTGGAGTCATCCGAGAGTGCGGGGGGTGTGTGTGTGTGTGTGTGTGTGTGTGTGTGTGTGTTCTGGCGCTGCCATCCTTATGAAGAACAAATGTCCTCGCAAAAGGGATGGAAAGATGAGGGGAAAATCCGCCAAAGTGAGGTCATTTTATATCGGTCCTCACTTCTACAAGGGGCTAGTTTAGGGTTAGGTTTAGGTTAGGGTAAATGTTAATGTTAGGCATGTACTGATGAAGGTTAAAGGGGAAATATGTAAAGTTATAACTGCGGAATACTTTGAGAAGAAGGTTTGAGAGAAGGTCTAAAAAATTGCGCGCAGGTGATACATCTTTCTTGTTTTACTCCTTTAAAGTGGCAATAAGTATGATTTTTACTGTCTCATATCACAGAATGAACATAATATATAATATATCTGTGATAGGGTTGTTGATCAATACCCATGACTCAACAATTATTGTGTTAGAGGAGACTACTAGAGGAGTTCTGGCAATGTTGTTGCAATTCCCACTGGTCCTGCACTGCCCCACAAAGGCAAACAACAGTAACTGCTTTTCTGCATTTTAAAGGTCAAAGGTCATGACTAGGGTTTTGGCTTCGGGTCAATACAAAATCCCACAATTCAAAGCTACTCAACGACATACTATCCACTTCTGTACCAGTGATACTTTTGACGCAGCAACTTGAAGTCATTTTTCTCAGATTCACCACTGTATAGACAGTATAGAGGTCAAAGGTTACTAAATACCCCTTTAAGGGTAGGGTTAGGGATTAGGGAATGGCTTTAGTTAACGGAAGGCCCTCACAAGTATAGGAATCCAAATGTGTGTGTGTCTGTGTGTGTGTGTGTGTGTGTGTGTCCAATACATGTAAACACTGGTAACTCATTCTATACATGCTCTAAAGGCGTAAAGTTTCCTAATGTTGCGAGTGGGTACGTTGGCTTACCTGTTCTATTAGCGTGCTTTTGGGTGTGTGTGTGTGTGTGTGTGTGTGTGTGTGTGTGTGTGTGTCTAGAGCACCCCGCCCCCTTACAAATTCCCATTCCCTCCTCGCCCTCAGTATCTCAATTTAACACGACGGCCTTTAGAGGTCAAAAAGACACCCTGGCGCCAGCTGTCCATCCTAAAGAGGATAGAGGGTTGAGGGGGGGGGAGGAGGAGGGGGGGGTGTAGAGAGAGAGAGAGAGAAATTTCCCTCCCCTCTGTTCTGAGGGGTCATTAATTATACATGGGCCTTATTTTGCATAGCTTCCCTCCTCTGCCCTCCTTCACACCACTGTCAGGCGTTAACAGGTTCAAAAGCGAGGGCTGCATCCGCTTCATGATAACATCTCCAATAACAATTAAGGTGGAAACATGTAATTTGCCGAGGAGAGAGAGAGAAAAAAAAAAGAAATCTGTCAATAGGCTCTGTTGCCCTTGCATGCTAAACACTGTGACTGGAGCGGGTGTTGTGCTGGAGACTGGGAAGGATACTTTACAAGTGTAATATGGAATGGATTACTGATTCTTCATTTAGAATTGCAGTCTGTACTGTAATCCACTGGTATGCTCTGACTCAGCAATGTAATGTGATTACTTTGGGGAGAAATCCATACAACATGCAGCCAAGATGAAAAAAAATATTTAAGTTTAGAGGCTATAATTTTGAGTTTTACTTTCATCAACCAGCAGCCACTACTATTCATTTCAGTCATTTAACCCCATAGTCAGTGCAAAATGTTATTTTACTTAAAAAGTAGAGAAAATTCTGCCAACAGGGGAACAATAATCAATATTTTGAAACAAGGTAGACACACAAATGACACTTCATTCAAGAAAATTCTTGAATCAAGGTGATTTGCATTGGAAATAAGTGGAATTATCTCACCCCATTGGCAGATTTTCACCTGTTTTAAGAAAAAGAAGACTCTTTTGCCATGTGTGACTAATCTAATAAGTAAACAAATTGTCTCTATATTCTCTACCTACGACATATATATATATGAATTTCCAAACTATGATTGTGATGATGAAAGCTGGACTTAATGCCAGTATATATGGCAGTATATATGGCAGTAGAAGACAGTGTCATGTGATATTTGAAACTGGTGGGGAATCTTAGATGTATGTAAGATGAAATTTCTACTTACTTTCAGCATATTATGATCGATAGACAGACACACACACACACACACACACACACACGACCAGAGAGTTCGATCCCTCCATGTACAACACCAAACACTATGATAGCTTTGTTTGTTCTCGGGTCATTGTCACAACCCTCCATTTAGTTTTCACAGGAAACCTTTTATCGCGTGAATACACGTGTGTGTGTGTGTGTGTGTGTGTGTGTGTGTGTGTGGGGTGTGTGCGGGGCAGGAGCGCACTCGCATTCCTCCCCTAATAACTCTGTAATAAAGGTTATTGAGTTGCAGTTAAGCTGAATATAGGAGCAGAAAGGCCATAGACAATATTGCTGGGCTTCACCAGACTAAATGGACTGCAGACACAGATTGTGCAGGATTTGTGTGTGTCCTTTTCCTCTTAGCAGTCTTGGGTTTCACTAAATAATCTAACGGCCTTACTGTTAATTGTTCCACGGTCAGTTAAGGGAAATTTGCCCCTTAATAGTCAATTGTCCCTAATTTATTGATATTTGCCAGGTGCTTAGCAAGTCATTTTATTAAATTGCATGACTGCACTGGCAGTTTTTTACTGGTTTTCCAGAAGTGTTCCCTTGTTCCGTCGTAATATGACATTAACTTGACACGAGCTGCCTCAGAGTGGTAATCCTCGAGTTCCTCGTTTGTTGTTTTTGTTTTGTCGTGTGTCGTTTGTTGCTGGGGTGTTTCCGCAGAGATCAGCTGTCAATCAAACAGTGTGTCCAGTACTGTGACTTTGTCTTTTTCCTTGGATTCTCTGTTGATGCAGTTTGAGATTCTCTTCTCTTTGTCTGTTCAGCCATGGTGGCTCTCGCTGCTCACGCTAACTACCCAGCTCTTCTTCTTCAGTTTATCCCAAACAAACCGGAAACATAAAACACATCACTTCCTCCCTTCCTTACCTCCTTCCTTCCTTCCTTCTTCCCAGGAAAGGGATTGAGGGGTTGTTTGGAAGAGCAAATGTAAAAGCCATTTACTTACATGAGAATGCGTGGAATATTACTTTAAAGCGAGGTTCAAGTCAGATTTTTCTTTCGTTTTTCGCGGTTATTTCTTCCCAAATGTCATATGTATACCATATTATGAAAAGGGGAAGACGACTCGAGTGTCGGGCTAAATCTAAAACACGGGATCAAATCAAATCGCTAATCCTTTTCATTCTGCTGCATCCGGCGAAGAAAAAGGAAAGACGCGTCGCCTACATCTCCACCTGAGTCTATAGGAGCTTCCATCTCCCCACATACCGCGGGCACCGCAGGGGGGGAGAGAAAACACCCTGATCCTTTTAAGCGCGCATTCCACGCTGACCCCCCCCCCATCCTTTCATCGCGAGTTGATAAAAGCTTCGCCGTTGCTTCTGATGCCACTCTCCCCACCCCCACCACCCCCCCGGCTCCCCACCTCCCTACCTACCGGTCGCTTCGGCGGCTGCTCCGTCTGAATCAAGAATGCAAATGGGGCTGGAGCCTCACAAAGCCTAGGGTGACCTATATTACAGCTAATGATGGGCCACAGTGTCGGAAGAAGAGCTGCAATGAAAGAGAATTTGAATGAAGCTGACCCACATACAAAGCCACGACCAGTCGGAAAGGCATGTTCCCTTCCCACTAAGTAGGCCACAATGGGCTTCAGGATTATGCAGAAGTTCCCCCTTTTTTTTTTTTTTTTTTTTCCTCCCGGTGGAGAGAAACGGGGAAACGGATGGGGGGAACCCCTGGCGACGAGAGTCACCCCTTGCACGCGTTAACAGGTTTGTAGCGGGGAATCGTTTTTTATTTTTCGCCAAACACAACCAACGAAGAAGAGTTCGGCTTGTAGAGTTACACAGACGTACAGGATCTCATATACAGCTTCTATGGAGCCTGATATTCCATTAATAATCAGAATAGAGCGTAGAAATCTTCTCATGTAATCCCACTCAAACATTCCCAGTGAAGTTTTGGGTGGTATAAACCTTTAATATCCGTCTAATAGGAGAATATTAGCATCTAATAGTCGCAAACGCAACTAGTTTCTATGTTTGGAATATATTCTTGATGTCAATGAGTTTCCAGAAAGGTCTAATAAATGGTCTGCAGGCTATAGCAGCAGAATAATAGAATATATTCTGCTGCTCAATTATGCATCAGTCGTGTTTAAACAAATAAGTTTACATACACCCCAAAAAAAAAAAAAAAAAAAAAAAAAAAAAATCAATGTGGTTAAATGTGTGTGTATGTGCAGCCATACACACACACACACACACACACACACAAGCTGGAAGTTCCCCCCCCCCCCCCCCTCTTTCCGCAGGAGCCGCAGATAGGAAGTGTTTTATTTCCCGAGCTCATGTGGCGGGCAGGTAGTAATTGGTGTGTGTGTTAATCCCGGGATAACAAGTGTTTTCCAAGGAGAGTCAATGATCATCTTACAAGGTCAGTTTAGCCCCCGTACGCCGCATGCATAATGGAGAATGCAAAGGCTAATAGGAACATAATCACATCACACACACACACACACACACACACACACACACATGATCCCGGATGGTCGAAAACCGAAAAAAGGCTGTAGGGTTTTTGATCTTCGGGGTCGGGATCTCGCTTTCTCCGGGGGGAGGGGGGGGGTTGTTACGGATCGAAGAGGCGCCACCCGGCGGTCTAACCGTGTGTCTTCTTCCTCTTTCCTCCAGCCAATGGGGTTGCAGCGGCGGAGGAGGAGGAGGAGGAGGCAGCAGCGGCGGCGGCCACGCACCGTGACCCGTCCGTTTCCTTTTTTTTTTTTTTTTTTTACGACTTCATTATTTTCCCTCCCCGCCACGCTCGTTTTCATTTGCCAGAGCGGGGGGGCATAATGACTGCGCTATTAAAAACGCTGCTTTAACGTTTGCATACCGTTCTCATTTGGTCCGGCCCTCAACCCTTCAGCTAGCATATGGCAGGTAATCAGGTCTGCAATCAGGGGCTGCACGTTACACAGGGCCCCGCTTTCAGCACAGGGGCTATTACCCATCTGTCTCGCGACACACACACACACACACACACACACACACACACACACACACACACACACACACACACACGCACAGAGACGCGTGTGTATTCCTGCAAGCATGCAAACACACAAAAGTGCACATGTAGATGCTTCTATGCAAATGCATGCTCCACACACACATACACACACACACACACAATGCATACAGAACTTCCCTATAGAAAAATCACCATTTAAGAGACTCAGGCTTGTGACATTTTGTATGAGATGTGTGCTAATTATCATGCTTTCATGTGTTTTTTCTTTTTTTTTTGTCATGTTTGTGTCATTCTCAGATAGCAAAATACCTCTAACTTCACAATTTAAGTGGGGAAAAAAAACGCCATCGGTCATAATATATGTGGAGTGTATTTAACAAAGCCAGTCATCCCACACACACACACACACACACACACACACACCCCTACCCCTCTCTACTGCCATGCCCTGGAATGATCATTTTACACACATCAAGGCACATACATTCTCAATAGCTCAAACATATGGCTCCATCATTAAGTATGAAGTACATGCCAAAGCCTGTAAAAAAAAAAAAAAACAGAGAAGGGCTGCCTGGGACCCCTAATGGTAGGTATGACCCACAATCCCTTTCAAAGATGTGTGTTTTTTTTTTCTTCTTCTCCCCCTTTTAATGCCAGCGTGAGACTGGTACCACGACGACTGATGATAGCTGAGCTACAACGTAACATATAGGTTCTGATATATAAATATATATATATATTGCAGGCTATTTTTGCAATGACATAAGGTGGGAATAAAACTCTTGAGGGTTATCGCAGTCCTTGAAGCACTGACAGGCAAAAATATCCATTTTAACAAGTCATTTAGTCCAGTGGTTCTCAACGTGGGGTCCGGGGACCACCAGGGGTCCTTGAGGGGGTTCCAGGGGGTCCCCAGCAAATTGATGAATTGGTAAACTTCAGCATTATTTCATTTACAAGAAGTTAAGAATGTAGAAGAATGATTATTTTGATCATAGTTTCTCTGTTATCTCTCTATCGACAATACAGATAGTCATGGAATTCTGGACAAAATCATGTCTAAAATTCTCAGATTTGGGTCCGAGAGACAAAATCTCATCAAATGGGGGTCCGTGGCTCTAATGTGGACTAAATTAGGGGTCTTTAATATGAAATAGGTTGAGAATCACTGATTTGGTCTATTATTGAGTCCTAAAATCATAATTTTCTTAAAATAAGTGAAAAAATGTGCCAATGGGGTTCGATAATTTCACTTGTTTCCAATGCAAATCAACTTGTTTCAAGAAGTTTGTAGCATCAAGCGTCGTTTTCTTTATTGCAGCGCAGTGATCTGCCTCATTCTGACTGGTTTCAGCATATTGACACTGATTTCTAAAAAAACATATCCTTGGTAATAGAACATTTTCTTTATTACAGTTTTGCATTTGTTTAGTCACTGCCTGGAGAGACTTTTTTAAACTAGAAATGAGTCTTAAAAGCTTATTTTGCATAAAAGAAGCACAAAAATCTGCCAGTGTGGTGGGATCATTTCACTTGTTTCCAATGCAAATCAGCTTGTTTCAAGAAGTTTCTTGTATCAAGCGTGGAGTGATTCAAGATATTAACACTTACAAGTGAAGCCGCATTGGAAACAAGTGGAGTTATCTAACCTCACTGGCAAAATCTTTCTCTTGGTTTGAGAAAAATGAGATCTGAAGGCTGAATATGAGACTTAATGACTTTTAGGTCAAGATTATGGATTCACTTTTTGTTTTGGGGCTCCATCTCCATCAGACGCATAGGAAAAAAACAGACCAACACCCATTACGCATCTCCGAACGTAATGAAAAGGCCCCGTGTGTGATGGCGACGGGCTTCATGTGACTGTCATGTACCACTGTGCGGTCCAAAGGTTACGGCTGCGGCCCGGCGGGGTAAAAAAAAAAAAAAGAGGGCCTTCTTGTTTCCCTTGGCAGGCGAGAGTGGAACTTCCAAAACCGGAGCCAAGAAGACAAAAGAGACATTTTCAAGTCGGCGCAAAAAAAAAAAAAAAAAAAAAAAAAAATACGACGGAGGCAATTCCAAGGGCGGCCAAGACAAAAGATAAAACATGGTTGTAAGTAAATACAGCGGTGATGACAGGACGAACCCAATCTGGCAACCGGGATGGAAACCATTACCTCCAACTGGACTGGAGCTTTGAAGATTGGAGGAATCTTGCGGTGGGGATATCCACCCCCCAACCAGGCACCCCATACTCTCTCATTTGTACAGATGTCCAGCCAAACTGTGTGTATGTGTGTGTGTGTGCGCGTCCCCATCCCTCATGCGTGCGCACAAATCCGCAACGTACACACACACACACACACACACACACACACACACACACACGCGTTCCTCCTACCTCGGCTCCCATGTTTCATCCCCTCTCCTCTCCCCGCGTCGTGTTTGTCGAGCTCTCAGCCCCCAAATCCATTATTACCTCCTGAAATGACAACTCATTTCCACAAATGTAATCCCTTCCCTTGCCTGCGTGAGGCTGTAAAGTAAACACAGTTCCTCTCCGCAGAAAGCGCCGAGCGAGGAGGGCAGAGGCGCACTACTTCAAATTTGCGAAAAAAAAAAAAGGAAACTCCCGGAGCCGAAGGAGCGGAGATGATAAAAGGACCAGGAGCATTTTGAAGGGATTTATTCCAAACCACCACAGTGTATATACAGATATATATTTATATATGTGAAGAGCAAATGTTACCTGATGCTCACTGACCACTACTTCAAAGAGATGCGACTGATTTTGTTCTCAAAAACGGCGCTTTTTGGCAAGCAAATGTTTTACACCAAGATGTCCGAGGCATTTAATCTAGCATCGAGTCTTAAAATCTTAATCTGAATCTGAACAACTTGTTTCAAAGTGTCATTTTTCTTTCATCTTCTTTCTTTTCTTCTTCTATTCTAGTGGAGTGATCTGCCTTTATTCTGCCTTGGTTCAACATACTGACTTGTCTCTGGGAAATTCCTGAAACATTTGAAACTGCATTGGAAACAAGTGGAATTATCGCACCTCACTGGCAGAAACTTTCACTTGAAAGTTCAATTATTGAATTATGACACTGAATGACTTGTTAGGATTTGTTCGTTTGCGGGTTAAGGACAATTCCAGGTGTTTTCAATCTGGGCCTTACAGTTTTTACCATCACGACAATTGATTGTGCTCAAAATTTTGACTAAAAAGCGACTAAAACAAGTACTTTCAACACAATATCACTCACACTGCAGTTACATGTCTTTAAATAGCTGTGATTGAACAGTTATGACATTTCAGTTCATTTTCAGTTTATGTATAGTCAATTTACTACTTTTTTAGCATTGTTCACACACTTCCTTATTCACTTTGGTTGCTTTTTTTCCTGTTGCGTCATATCAGAAGTCGTGGACGGGATTTTGTTGTCTTGTCACTGAAATATAGGCGAGTTTCAGGCAATGGATACTGGGAGACGTGTTTTAGTCACTATTCAGGTTCAAATGTCGGAGTTTGCTTTGGCTCTTGGGTGTGTATTGGAGAGCAGCTGTATTGGAGAGCAGCTCTCCTGAACTGGAAAAAAACACTTCACACATTTCACATGTGGCAAATCCCATGTCAAACACATGACATCACATGGGCAATACGTGGAACACGCGCGCTTTGCACTTGTGAAATATGTGGTTTTGGAACATTTCCAGGTGCTCCACATGTTATAACATGTGATAACATTTCCCGTGTGATAACATGTTTGTCCACATGTGCACACATGGAAAAACATATTATCACACGGGGAAATTCATGTGGTTTTTCTGTAAGGTTAAGCTCCACAGTGAGGTAAGTGACACAATCTTTAACACAATCAATTGCCATGATGGCAAAAACTAGGAAAATAAGGCCCAGGTTGAAAATAAGTGGAATTATCCTTTAATAACATAGACAATCTACCTTTCTTTCACTTTTCCTTCCTTTCAAGCTCAAAATCATCATCAAGGAAGGTGTTATATTATTCAAATGGAGGAAATTCTTTGTTGGAATGAAGCTGATCACTTGCACATCTAACACAGTATTGCAAAACTGTATCATACTGTATTACAGTGTGAAGTGCTGTTGTTGGGAATCCAAATACATACGGTACAGGGGTAGTGAAGAAATGTCACATACTTCTATCATTTCTCATATGACATGCCAAGTCAAGTCATAACTTTTAACTTATATAACTCAAACATAGACCCGAGCACACTGCTGCGCTGACACATTACAAATTCACACGCGCGTACAACACATACACACTCAAATCCTCCTCCTCCACACACACACACACACACACTCCACTCAGCCATCCGTCCCTCAGCCCTCCGCCACATCACATGTGACTGGCTTAATCGCAGGCCAATCACCGCGGGGTCACAATTAATAAAAGCCACAACAGCCGCAGATAAACAAGTCCAAATTGCCGCCCTAATCGAATGATGCAAACATCGGCGAGTTACAAAAGTTCACCGCCGCCACTGACAATTTCCTAATTGTATTCACTCATTCATGGCAATTTTATTAACATGGAGCGGATGTCTTCTGCCCTTCCACTGTCACAGCACCGGGGATCTAATTTCATTATTTTCCACAAGATTTGCTTGACTACTGCCGCCATGCTAGTGGCGCGCCACGGCCAGATGTTTATGCTATTTAAATGAGGAAGCAAAGCCTGTTGGGTAAACATAATTAAAGAAAGTTGAGGGCTTTCTTTTTCTTTTTTTTCTTCTTCTTCTTCTTCTTTACTTCTCCTCCTGCTTGCCCTCTCTTTGTCTCCCTACCTCTCCTCCTACGAGTCTCTCTCTCTCTCTCCCCGTTCCGTTCTCTCTCTCTCTCTCTCCCTCTCTCTCTCTCGGTCTCTCTCTTTCTTAAGTTTACTTCATTAGACAAATTTCAATTAACACCGGAGCCACATGTTTCTCTGAGCTGGAGCACGAGGCCTGCACGGAGGGCTGGGCACGCGGGGAGCTGTGACGCGGCGGAACGGCGCGTTGGCACACACACACACACACACACACACACACACACTCGCACACACTCACACACACACACGGTAAGTTATGCACAGATGCGCTTTAGCATACACTTAAATGCAAATGCGAAGATCTTGGGTAGAAATACACTGAAAACATGAGTGAGCAATGGAGAAAAAAAAGAGGAGTGCAGGTACACAAGGAGGAAAAACGGATGTTTTCTCCACACTGACCAGTTGTAAAAATGCATTTATGTGTGTGTGTGTGTGTGTGTGTGTGTGTGTGTGTGTGTGTGTGTGTGTGCATAGCGCGCTCTTGAATCATCCAGCTCCATCCTACCTGTGCGGCTGTGATGAATCCAAACACCGTTGACCCGTGGCCCCTCGGCGTGTGTGTGTGTGTGTGTGTGTGTGTTTATTAAAATCATCACCCCGCGCGGCCCAATCACACAGGCATTACTGTCCACGCCTGTCGCATGCTAAGTAAGAGGAGAGAGAGAGAGAGAGAGAGAGAGAGAGAGAGAGAGAGAGAGAGAGAGAGAGTGAGAAAGAGGGTAAATTAAATCACTCATGTCACAGTGCTAATAGGCCAGCTTCACTCTCAGTGTAATTCCAGGGGCCGGTGCAAAAAAATAAGTTGAGTAAAAAAAAAAAAAAAAAAAAAACTAGAGCAAGAACAATCTATTAGGGCCGATATCGCAGACAGTGTATTACAAGGGGGTCATTTAGAAGATTATGTAAACCGAGGGGAGCTGCGTTTCCATGCGCCGGTCATTTACATGTGATTATTGCGTAAGAGTTATGCAGCGATTAGACACGTCCGACACACACACACACACACACACACACACACACACGCGCGCACACCTACCGAGTTATGTCAGATAACGCGCGGGTTGCGGAGGGGCGCCGCTCTCTCCGAAAATAAAAAAAAAGCCAACTCAGAAGTTTTTTGAGTCACACACACACACACACACACACAGGAGCTACAGTCTCCAGGCCAGTTGTGTGTGTGTGGGGGGGGGGGGGGGGATTTATTCGCCGTTGCACCCATTTGTTGTTGTTGATTTCGGGGGGAACGCCTCGCCTCGTAAAACGCTCCTCGTTCGAAACCCCTCTACCCCCCCCCCCCTCTATAGAGACAGAGGCATTCATTCATTTGCTCCATTTGATAGAAAACACCCTCCTCTCTCTCTCTCTCTCTCTCTCTCTCTGGCTGGAATCCGGGCAAACGAGAGCCACGCCGCCCGCTTTTTAAGTATGCAGCGCGCGGCTCACTCGATACCCTTTAGTGCACACGAACTGAGTAGCTGTCAAAAATACAACAGGCATCTCAAGTAATTATGCAGATTTATGCAAAACATTAACAAGAAGAATTAAAGGCACAAATGAGGTGGCTACACTTGAATTGTTAAGATTATGAATAATTACCATGAATCTTTTTGCTCTTAATATAACTTGTTTTTGATAAACAAAGCCTTAATTATCGGAATACTTTGGAGGATTCCGGTGACCTTCATTAATCTTAGACAACAAGTCTCCGGTGAGACTTGAGATGAGGCCTCGGCACGTGCGCGCCCACGCTCGCGTAGGGTAAACACACACACACACATACACACACACACACACACACGCGTGCATACACACACACGCACGTGGCGGCGCATATGCTAACTAGCCACTTCAGCCCGGAGCGAGGAGACAGACAGGTACATCTCCTAGTTAAGCCAGGAGAGCTCCTCGCACTCCCCGGTGTGTCCAGGTATACGCTAAGCCAGGAGGACAGATGCACGGGCGCACACACACACACACACGCACACACACACACACACACACACACACAGCAGGTGACTCAGATGCTCCTTTGAGAATTGGCAGCACCGGGTCCTCCACTAATTACAATTACATCTCACTTCCCTCCCCTTTCCACTTTCCTCCAACTTTGGACATGAATATTCCGCCGGAGCCATTGTGCATTAGACACGCTGCTCAATATGTCCCATAATTAAAAGCATGATGTGCGAGATGAAAATACTGAGGCTGTTCAGACTCGGCTAGGCGATAGCAGAAGCAGGGGGGGGGGGGAAAATTGAGATTCAGCTTTTTTTTTTCTACCTGAAACGACACAGTGGAACGATACAGAAGAGCTGAACCTGTGTAGAAACTGTGTTTTTACCTCATGACACAGCATCAAAACCCTCTTCTTTCTCCCTCATCTGTTAGAAAAAGGTTTGGCATAATAATCCATATCAATAACAACATTTGGAAGATATCATAGAATGTGTGAAATCGATATGTTGGTGTAGGAACTGGGTTCATACCACAGCCAAACACATGCAGAAGTGTTACAGCTATTGAAATCCTACCTTATCATGTCTATATGTTGGCATATGAAGACTAGTGGGTCACTATAGGATCCTATTCTAACAATCAACAAGTACAGAAGTTATGGAATATGTTACATAACTGCATGACTAAGTTCCTATAGGAAACTCATTCAAATCCCCTGCTTGGTAATTCTACAGCAGCAATCAATTCTTATCTCCACAGCCATTTTGCATCCCTCCTTCTAAGTAATTTATGTATATATATATATCCATCCAACCCATGACTATCCATTAACTCCAATTTCATACATGCATTGTTATCATATTGTTATGCAGTGTAGGTTATGTAGATAATATAAATGCCTTTGCAAAGACAAGCATGCATTGTATAGTGGTCAGCTGAATGACTAAAATGTATATAAATACATATACATTCTTACTTAAAATTATGAAAAATATTGTACATAAATAGATAATAAACAATCTAATGTATTATTAGTAGTAGTAGTAGTAGTAGTAGTGGTAGTAGTAGTATTGTTGTTGTTGTTATAGTCATTGTACATATATTTAGGATTTGTATATATTTCATGCATAAAATAAAATAGCTAAATATTTATTTTTTAAATATACAGTACATAATATATGTAAATGTATGCATGATTTTGTTGTTTTTCTTAATGCAAATGCAGACTCTGTGATCAACACATCTGGAATCCAGTTCTGGATGTGCAATCATAATGTTGACACCCCCTGAATGTTGTTATTATTATTTCCACATGTTGAAAAGTAACATAATATGTGTTGAAAATGGGTTTTTTTTTTTTTTTTTTGCATGCAGTTGTGTGTTTTTTTTTTTTTTTTTTCAGGGGGACAGGGACAGGTTTTGGGGCACATGGACCATGTGGTGCTTCAACAATTAGCCCCGGTCCCTTGGGCACCACACGCCCCCGGGGGTCCTGTCAATCAAAGCGCTGCTGATTGTTTTTGTTTGGCTGTCATGTTGTTTTTTTGATTTTTTTTTTCTCTCTCTTCCTTTAATAATCCTGCTCCTCCCATCGCCAAAGCACATCTCTGGGGAGGCCGAGCCATGAATCACCCCCCCCTCTTCTCTCTAGCTTACGTTCTCTGCATCTCTTCATCACCTCACACACACACACACACACACACACACTCACTCACTCATCTACCCTCTCTTTTCTCCTTTGCATACAGATTCACGTAAGGGATCACCACACACACACACACACATACGCGCACACTTTGTGAACATCAGTCGGTGATATGGAAGAGTGGATCCAAATGATAATGCATGTGGGTTGGTATTCACTCACACACACACACACACACACACACAAACACAAACACAGAATCCAGAGGCATGGTCAAAGTGTGTGTATGCTTATTGATGTGATAATCTCTTCACCGGTGTGGATTGTGATAAACAAATCGTTGGCCAACCAGAAGACCCGATACTCAGACCAAGAACTTTAAAAACTCGCATCCGCCTTAACATCCACCATACAAACTATATGCAAACTATATGCAATATTTCCCATACTCTCCCTCAGTGACTGTAAAAGTTACATATAATTTCAAACAAGAACCCACTGACAGTGATGCTACCCAATGCACCAAATATTTATTTTAAAGCGGCTGTAAGTAAGCTGTGACCTTTAACAGCCTCTACTGGTGACCAGTAGGAACTGCAACAACATCACCAGGTCCCAGCTTACGGTGGCCTGTAATGGACACAAATAATAAAGTCACATTTTTCAACTGTAAGATAGCAAATTAGAGCAGAAACGAACAGATGTAAAAACACTGGAATAATAAAACTGCTTTGTCGCTCGCTTTTTCGGCTTAAGAGCGAGTTTTTTTGCTTTCGTAGCTGAAATGTGTTGCTCACTATGGTTTCATCTCTAATGTTAAGCAGTTGAAAATGCCAGGAGGTGGGGAAGATGTTGGAAGTGTCTTGAAAGTCCAGTGGGTGGGGAGTTTTTGTTCCAAAACTACGGGCCAGAACAGAGTTTTTGAAAGCCAGAAATCGCAGCAGCTGGCCAAGTAATCACTGAGCCATCGGTATTGATCAACAGCCCTATATATTATGATGTCATTTATATGTATATGTCATTTTAAGATGTGGGGAGAAAATCTCACTTAATGCACCTTTAAGTGTTCTGGTTGTTCCAGGTCCATTTTGATTATGTTTTAACTGAAAACACTTAAAAATTGAACTTAACAGTCTTTTTAGCCTCATAATCTTTAATCCACTTAAACTCAGCCTGCCTATAGTTATATTTGCAGGAATAGAGAGAATGTAGCTTTTATGTATTATATGTGTTCTACCATGTGAGATTGTTGTTGTTTTTTTTATTTGAAACTGTTTAAGCTGCCATCTTGACCAGGACTCCCTGGAAGAAGAGATCCTGTATCTCAATGGGACCTTCCTGGCTAAATAAAGGATAAATACAAATAAATAGAGTTTAGGCTGGTAATTTCACACTATACAACATAGTCAGTAGTATCAAAGAGGTATAAGTTATATGAGGATAAGATCTTTTAAGGCAAAAAAAAAAAGCATCTCTGAAAATGTAATTGATTGTAATTTATAGTGGCGGTCGTTTGCCTCATGATGATCACCAACTGGAGGTCATAGTTTAGCTTTTTTATTTCCCGCTACATCTTTGATCCAAAGTAATAAGCATATGGAATCAAGCATCGTTTCAGATATCTCATCTCACCGTATGTTTCAATAGGCCGGGCCGCCGCATGATGTAAAGCCCTTTACCCCGGGACATCTGACGAGAAGACAGCTCCACACGCCAGACCTCTGCGACCGCTGCACCATCCCTAATAACAATAACTTTCACAATAACTCAGGCCTGCTCTATTGATCATGGAAAAACAGCATCCCTCATCCGGAGGAGAACAAAACAAGCCAATATAGCTTTTCAAATGCTTTACTGCCCTCTAGAAAACATCAATGCGGGAATACTGGCCCCCGGTTTACATAGAAAAAAAAAAAAAGAGAAAAGAGCAAAAGGGGAAAAAAAGATGGCCGCCGTTAAGCTGTTAGTCAAGAGAGCCAGATTTACCGTTTCTATTTCTACATTTTCCCTCCGCGGATCGATGGGGGTGGGGGGGGGGGGGGGGGGGGGGAGTCGGTTCATTTTCTCCCGACATCAATACGGCGGAGTACCGGGGTACGGTCCGCTCCCCTTTCCGCCTGCCTTTCATCCGGGCCGCGTGCAGGGAGAGGAAGGGCAGGGGGAGGAAAAAAAAAAAGATAAAAAAAGAAATAGCTGACCCCCCCACCCCTCCACCCCTCCACCCCTCCACCACCCTGCGAGTGGTTCGGGGCGATGTCTGCCTCGTTTTTGGGAGTCGGTTTGTGGAACTTTTTTTTCGAGGACCTTTTTTTTTTTTTTTTTTTGCGGCGGGATGCTAAATGTTTTTTTTTTTTAAATGCCTTTGGAGGTACGCGCCCCCCCCCCTCGCCCCTAACCCCCAGCCCCGAACCTTAAACGAGGCGCAGGGGGGAGGGGGGAAAGGAAAACCGAAGTGAACTGACCTGAGCCGGTCTCGGCGCTCGGGGGCAGCCCCAACCTCCCATCCACCTCAACCGTCCTGACCCCATCTTCCCCTTCCCCCTCGAGTGGGGAGTGTGTGTGTGTGTGTATGTGGGGAGGGGTGGGGGGGGGGGGGGGTACTTGGCACGCAACTTTGAGATGGTGGTCCAAGGTGCTCCCAGGAAATCATGCCCCGGGACAGGAGCGCTACATGCCTTTCACATGACTTCCGTTTGATGTTTCTTTTGTTTGTTTTTTTGGGTTCTATTACAAAGGAAGACACATGTGTGGAATCAATGTGTTTAATGAGTCTGAGTCAGGAGTGCTAAGGTATGACAAAGTCCCTGCATCTAATATCGTTTGGCAGCAAAACTTCCAAACTTCCAAAATTTCCGGGGACAAAGTGGAGCTTAGGAATGATATAATATGGTCCTCGATGCTCCTATGTCCTATAGCGGTGGTTCTCAACGTGGGGTCCGGGGACCACCGGGGGTCCTTGAGGGGCTTCCAGGGGGTCCCCAGCAAATTGATGAATTGTTAAACTTCAGCATTATTTCATTTACAAGAAGTTACACAGTTAGAGAATGTAGAAAAATGACTGTTTTGATCATAGTTTCTCTGTTATCTCTCTTCCTACAGTACAGAGAGTCATGGAATTCTGGACAAAATCATATCTAACAATAAAAATATTCTCAGATTTGGGTCCGAGACACAAAATCTCATCAAATGG
>NW_027282278.1:0-85000 GCF_046629955.1 Centroberyx affinis
TAGCTTAGAGCATATGTGTGTGTGTTTGAGAGTGTGTGTCTGAGAGAGAGAGATTGAACTGTGAACTACTTTTCGTTATTACATGCAAAGTGAAAGCGGGGGTTATGTGTTCGCCCCTGTCTGTCTGTCTGTCTGTCTGTTATATCACTGTTTATACATTTGTGAGTCAACTGACACTACTACAGACTTGCACTATATCACAATATACAGGTCATGACTTCCATGTGTGACACCTTCCTTCATCATCTATTCCATTAGATGAGTGCTATTCTAGTTCTAACTTGTATTGGAACATATTACTGGAATAAGGTGATTCCCATTCTCCTCTCCGAGCCCCCCAACACACACACACACACCCTATCACACACCGTCCCGCACTAATTTAATTGCGGACGCACTGAAGCACAAAGCAGGCAGTTGCCCTGTTTCTCTGAGAGACTTTCTCTCCACCTGCCACTCTCTCTCACACACACACACACGATTCCCCAAGTTGCAGGAGCACCGCTGTGGAACTAATCTGTGAAGTGTAATTTAGGGAGTGGAGGGGTAGGAATCAACCCCAAGAGTGGAGTCGAATACACACACACACACACACGCACACACACACACACACACACACAAACACACACACAGATATAAGCAGATGTGTGTGTGAGAGAGAAGGAGAGCGAGAGACAGAGAGAGGATTATGTGGTCCGTTTATTAAAAGCCTGCATGCCCCATATTGTAAAACCACATCCCATTTGTGTGTGTGTGTGTGTGTGTTGTGTTGTGTTGTGTTCTAATTAGGGTATTCTATATTGTCTCTTTTACTCCATCACATTAACTAACAGGGGTGGTTGTGCTGACCACCTGCTCCCTACCACACACGCAAACAAATACACACAGACACACACACACACACACACACACGCAGAGCTAACGGCGGTGACAGAATGAGAGCGCGCTGAGGAAGAGTGGCCTTAACACACTAATTCTGCATCAACACCCTCCCACATACAGACAGAGCCACGGTGTCAGGATAGAAGACGAGGCAGCACTAGCAGATGGAGAGAGGACAGTGGTGTTATGCTGCCTTCACATGCTGTGGGAAATATCGCTACCATGAGTTGACCCCGACAAAATACGACTGGGGAGGTTAAGGCTGATGATGATCAGTTAGCTGATATTGGTCTTTTATTAAAAACTGGATATCAGCCAATCAGTGATCAGTCAGCCATCGCTGATATGATGGCTATAATGCAATTAGTTTGATTTGTTTTTTCATCAGTGCTACACTGGCTGTTATGGGAAACATGCACAATATGCTTGGACATGTTTTATCAGTATTATTATCCTGGGTTTCTATGGAGAGTATTAGTCTGCCATGATGGTCTAAACCTGTTTCAGAGGCTTTTCCATCCTGCCAAGAATTAAATTCTTGGGCGAAACACTGAATACTTTTTTGGCATGAAAATGGTCAAATTGAATTTAATGATATGATGATGATGATGATATTCAATTTTGAACGGAAGTTTTTGAGCTGAATATTGCCACAAAATATTGCTTATGGGCTGTGTCAATCCCAAATTATTTGTATCAGCCTTCACAAACACATAGGCTATCAGCTGAACCATAATAAATGAATGAAAGCACCATTTACACACCCGATGCACATCTTCTCCACTTCATTGTAGCTCCGCTTTATTTCTAAAGTAAAACAGCCACCAAAACATAAAGAAGAACTCTGTGACAAGGTCCGACTTCTGAAGAGGTTGGTGCTTTCCGAGGAGCGCATGAAGGCAGCATTAGTGCCTGAAGTCACAGGGCTGTTACAGTGCCATGTCGGATGACTGTGATCTGACTGGCTCCAATGCTTTGTGGCGGGGATAATGTGTCTGAAAGGGCCTTTGTACGTTCAGCTATATTGTACATATGTTTTATAACATGCGATGACTGGGTCCACTGAATGGCAGCTATGAGTCACTGCTGATGCCCTTCTATCCTTCAGTATCAGCTGGGTGTGGCACTCAAAATAGTACAGTTTTGAACCTGTTGTGATACTGAAACCTTTTGTAGTGGCAGGACAAAGCTTTTATATCGCTATAATGGAGAGCAAACATCAAGCAAAAATCACCAGAAACATATATATTGTAAGACATATGTAAAATAAAATCACATCAGGGGAGCATTCAGTGTTCAGTCAATGTTCCCGCTAAACTGATAGATTGGCGACCTATATCTAATAATTTAGCATATCGACCAAATAATAATATCTTCAGTTATCAGTCATTGCTCCAGTTTGACCCTAGAAATCTAGTTGATAGAAGCAGGTTTAGAAGTTTTGATGGCTAATATTAGATTCAGAGACTTAATTAATTAACCTCTCCTGCATCTGTTAGTTGTTTTACCTTATTGACTGGCTGTCCGATGCTCAACCCCTTCCTTCCTTCCATCTTTCCATCCACCTATTCTAACAAATAATCATAGCAATGGTGAGCCAGTCTTGGGCAATCAAATGGACGGTTTCCATGCAGTGTTAATGAAACTGATGGTTTTGATAGACGTGCCGAGAGAGGGAGAGAGAGAGAGAGAGAGAGAGATGAGTATTTTGTAGATGAGGAACAGAGAAAATTATGACTGGATTCTAGCACAGGTTCGTCTGTGTGTGTGTGTGTGTGTGTGTGTGTGTTGCATTTTCACGATACACTGACGACGGCACACACCGACAGCCACTCACACACCCACCAGGATATTATCCAGGGATGAAGAGCAAACAAGTCGGGAGGCAGCAAGTATAATTAGCCAGACAGCAGCTTATTAAGACTAAGCTTTATGCTTGCTGATATATTGATCTCCAAGATGAAACCAGTGGCACATATCCACCTCTCACTCACATGGGAAATCAACTGTGTTGGAGATCAATCCTATCTCATAGATTCACCAGGAAGCCCACCGATGGCCACATATGAAAAGTCATAATCCAGGCTTGAATGAATGATAAGTTCAAAAACTCCTAGATGGGCTGCGGGATTCATCAGTTAACTGGGGCGGTGTAGGTACAGGGAGGAAACCGCGGGGTCTCCCAACCAACCCAACAGTGATTAAACACACTGAGCTGACCTAGATAAGTTGCAATCAAGGTGAGAAGGAGAGAGGGAGAGAGAGAGAGAGAGAGAGAGAGAGAGAGAGAGAGAGAGAGAGAGAGAGAGAGAGGCACACACCACCCACTCTCATTACCGCAGATTCCTCATCAAGACGACCTCTGTGGGATTCATTAAACGCGACACGCTGTAGGCTAACTGTTTTACTCAATCAAAAGTAGTGATTAAAACCAGACTGTGGACTCCACCTTTCGTGCACGTGATCCCTTGGCAAAAAAACCCCACCCGGAGATGAGAGAGAGAGGCGCAAAGTAAGTGGGAATCGTCAAACTGCTAAAACTAATCAGGCTTTTAATTGCCTTTGATTGCGTCGGTTTGGGGAATTCACGCGAGGCTCGTTAAAATGCTGCTAGGCTCCTGCAGCAGACGGCACACAGGCTTCAGAGGCGGGTGATGATGATGATGGAGGCTGAGGATTCCCCTGGATGCTTACTGTAGCTTCACTGAATATGTGACCTCAATCTACACTGAAACCAGTGATGTATGGTGGGAAAGAAAATTGTGGGTAAAGCTATCTGCAGGTGGGGATCATCATAAGGCAAACAACCACAAATATGAAAAAAATAAAAAATCAGTTATGCTTTCAGAAAAGCAATAAATGTCTGCCCTTCAAACTCCCTGTCCTCATATAACTTACAGTTTGACACTACTTACTGAGATGTATACTATGAATTTATGAATGTATTACAATTTGTCAGCCTAAAAAGTAAGTAAGAGTAAATGGTATTCCTGCAAATAAAAAAGTGGTTAAACTGAGTTTAGGTGGCTTAGGCCTCCACTACATCCCTAGTTGAAACCACTGAAAGTAGGCTACATGCCATACACTCAGAACTAGGGTTGGCCTGATATTTTAATACAAATTTTACCATTTCTATACCCAGGAAATTCAAAAAAATTACAAGTATTCAGTGTTTCCCCAAGTATTGTATGCTTGTCAAGGCAGAAAAACCTCTGAAATAGCATTTAGACCATCATGTGTCACTAAACTCCAATGAAACCCATGCTAATGAATGGGATAGCAGCTCCTTAAGGCAGGGTGACCCATCCCACCTATTCAGTGGTTTGGGAAACTGTCATACATTAGGTCTTTAAATGAAGAATTCATTTCTAAAGAACACTTTGAAACAATTACGTAGCTGTGGTCAGGGAGGAACCTCCATCATGTCGGCAGTGGACAACACTGTGTCTGAAATAAAACAAACTGTGGACATGGCTGATGGCTGATGGCTGACTTGTGGGAGATCCGTCCAGTCAGCCTTGCATGGAGCTTTGCCACCCAAAGAGGTTTAATTCAGCACTGGCCCGAGGAGAAGACTGCTGGCCGGGATTACCAAGTGGCTGGCACCGCTCAGACACACCAAGGCCAGCAATCTGCTTGGTGGACAGATTCCTCTCCAGCTCACTTATGGACAGCTTTCTGTTTATGTTTGTTGTGGAAACACAGCATTTTTCAAGCTGAAGCGCGAGAGAGACTTTGTGTGGCGGGATGTAAATAGACGAGCTCTTTACTGTTTGTCTCGGTGTTTTTACTCTCTCTTTGGAGTTTGTTGCCTAAAGAGCTACTCCGACTCCTCTCTGAGAAACCTTTGATTCCCATCTCTTCATCTTTTCCCTGTCATCCTTCTCTCGGTTGCTCCTCCTCGCCATGTCCCCCGAACACTAAATCCAGATGTCGCACCTTTGAGTCGCTGGCTGCTTTACAATTCAAATACGCCGTCTGCTTTCTCCCCCTCGCTCTTTGGCCCACTTTCACCTTCCTCAACCGCAGCTTTACCTCCCATCTTTTCAAGCCTCCTCTGTAGTTCAACTTTGTTCCTATTCAGAGAAGATCATTCCAGCGAGGAGAGCAAGGGTCATGATAATCAGGGAGATGCCGGGGAGTGGTGCTAGAGTGTGAAGATGAGGCGGGGAGGACATGGAAACGGCTGTACTGAATCCCTTCCATCATGCGGTCCACTGTCAAAACAGACAGGGAAGGACAGGACACTTAATCCTAAACCAGACGCACAGATACAAGCACCTGTGACACTCAGGCAAATTGATGGCCTGGTGTGATTGAATGTGAATCCTGTGGACAAAGTCTAGCAACATGGAGTTAACGCCTCTATATTTGGTGTAAGGGTTTAGAGTACCGAGGACATCTAAAGCTGTGTGTTTGAGGTTCTCCTGGTTCAGTGTGGCTGTATTGCAAGGCAAACAGTGGCATGTGTGCACCATCTAGTGTTGATGAGGACAATTGCATGCTGGCTATCATCTTGCTCTACCCATTGAGCAACACAGGACCTCATAAGTGGCATTCAAAACCTGGCAAGCAAAGGTTACCATTACTAGTGAAGTCAAGTTCAGTGTTATCTCACTATAACATAAAAAAAATACATCCTTGCATTCACAGAAAAATAGGCGGCCACACACTGACTTGGCAGTTTTAAAATGTTTATTAAAAAATAAAATAGAAAAAAATATACCGGTACATAAAAATGTTCAAAACAAAAGCCGGGCAGTGGTTCCCTCCGGCCACCGCTAGCTAGGCAGCCACTTTGAGGGCCACTGCTCACATGAATCGGCCAGGACACAGAGGGGCCGCCACCTTTCTCTAAACGGCAGCCGCCAGTTTAAAATCCCTCATTGTATTGCAATGGGGGGGGGGGGGGGGGGGTGTATTACATTGCATCTACATGTACATGTGTACGCCAGAACCTCAGTGGCCCCAGTCGCTCTCCGTCGCTTCCTCCCTCCCCTCCCCCCCGCCCCTTCGCTCGCACCGATCTGGAGCGGCGAAAGGCAGACTGTTCCCATCGCTGTCAGATGAGAGGGAGCCAGGAGGGAAAAAAGGGGAACGTGGAGAGAGAGCCGCGTAGGACCGCTGAGATGTACAGAGATTTCAATCCATACAGACTTAGGATACTGCATGTCAGTCTTAGCTCTATCGAACGGCAGGCAACTCTAACCCAGTCAACAACCTTCCCTCACAGATTTCATTTTCGGCCTCTCATCAATGCTGGTTGGTTTCTAAAAAAGCAGACATGGCTGCCAGGGACGCTGCTGTTAAGGGGTTAAACAAGCTTGCCAGCCCAGATAAATATGATTTTCCGATCTATCATGGGCTAGGATCGAATGCAACTCTTGAGCATTTCACGGGCAAATCGCGCTCACCTCCCTATAGGTGGGGAAATCATCGAAAATGTATCTATCTATAGGTGGAAATGGAGTTAATGGCTCATCTCTGAAAAGCTTTTTGAGTGTGTTGAGAGTGAGTTGTTTTTTTTTTGTCAAACTATTAAAAGTTGAGAGGAATTTCTCTAGCTGGAGGTGACGATTAGCCCAGAATCTGCTCTGCCTGTGAGTCAAAACAATAACCCCACATCTGAGATTGCCAGGTGGAGTTCTGACTGATGGATCAGAGTTGCCATGGTAAAAAAAAGAAAAAAAAAAAAAAAAAAAAAACATAGAGTGTAACATTAGTACTGAACACAGTCTCAGTAAAAGGTAGAAGACTCAGTAGCGGACACTTTCGCCCCTTCCGGAGTGCACCGGCAGAGTGCAAGTCGCTCTCTGGGTGCACTTTTGCTCATGAGCTGTCAGGTGTTTGATTAAAAACCTGTAGTGGCAGGTCATGAATCTCAATTCTTTCTCTCACACACACACACACACTCACACACACACTCTCACCGAGATACACACTACACAGACCCAACCATTGACACTGACATCCCCTTTTCCTTACGTTTGACTGATAAGATGTAGAAAACTAGACTTTGAAACATATCGGGACTTGCATACAAATACATGGGGTCATGTGGAGGGGGGGGGCGGGGATGGGTTGGGTTGGGTTGGGTTTGTAGTACACTAATGAGTTGGCTTGCAAGTCCGCCCGTCCGATGGCAGAGTTGCCGAAAACTCTAGTCTGACAGTCAGTAACATTACTCCAGTCCAACAAGCAGTGTTTGTCATTGGGGGAAACCCTAACGGAAAGACAGAGGTCACAATAATTAGAATAATCCACTTGCATAGTAATAACACCAGGGTGTGTAGCGTTCTGGGCGAGTCACAGCCTTCCGACAGTCCCCATCTGTGAGTGTGTGTGTGTGTTTGTGTGACACGGCGCGCTCGCAGGAACGACGTACACACGCTCCAAGTAAACACAAAGAAAGGCATTGCAAACAATTAGCGGAAGTACCTGGCAATCAAATATACACAAGATTCCTGAATGGAATCAAAATATAATTCCCTTTCTCTAGGGTCCTTGGTTCAGGAAGACCTCCCCCCCCTCCCTCCCTCTCCTTTGTCCACGACCCTTATCGTCGAGCACCTTAGTGTTGGTCTGCACTGATTTACAGCTACAGGCAAGAGTTGACCTCAGCCAAGTGACCTGGGATCAGATTCCCTCTACCTCGTCCCCCAACTACAGAGAGGAGGCAGATGAGGATTTCTCTGACCTGAAATCAGTGGCTTTCGGCAACTCCTAACCTACTCTTGATCTTCAAGTTCAGGTCAGTTAAGCTGTCACCTTCATCTGGCCCCAGCCCTCCTACAACACGTAATAAAAAGGAGACAAGCACACATATGACGACGCATGAGCATACAACAAGTTTAAGTAACCGGGCTCTCTCGGGCCAAAATCCCACGCTGTGGATGCTTTTGTTTTGAAAATCATCTCCGGTTTGGGACAGTGGGGAGAAAGAGCGCCGAGACAATAATGGCAGGCCGCTGCTAGCCTTCGAAGTATGGCAACAGTACAGTCCCACAGAGGACACACATACATACAGAGGTACACTCATGCACACAACGTTGTGGTTGCGCTGACGCTCCATCTGCTCTGGGGCCTCTGTACTAGAGCGGGAGCCACCTCCTGTAGGCCAAAACACAACTACGTCCTCTTCCCTCTTTTATCGGGATATCCCAGGGTGCAATTCCAACCCTCCACTTCCCTCCACTTAACTAAAGTGGGTTGTATTTTCTTTTCGCCCCACCTGTTTTCAGAAGACAGATGGAGGAAAATGGAAGGAATATTGAGATAACAGCTCCTTATCCCTTACTGCTCCTGCTTCCCTTTGACACATCAGTATGACACCCGTGAGGGGTAGAGGGATGAGGAAGGGGGGGGGGGGGGGGGGGGGGTTGCCCTAGGGTCCATCTCAACCTGATGACACACACACACGCACAGTAAAACCAACTGACCAACACATATTCTCTCCATAGATGCTGCCTGGGGAAAGGTTCTGTAAACTCTCTGCAAAATTAAAAACTCTACAAAAATAAAATAACCATATAAAAAACAAAATGCCTTTACATATACACACAAAAATTAAATAAACATTTACTTCCAAAAGAAAGAAAAACAACATTATTGCACAAAATGAAAAACAGTTTGTTCTTAAGTGTGTACACTGGAAAAAACAAAAAAAAACAACCTTAAAATCGTAACGTAGAAAAACAGGCAGCTTGGCTGCAAGGGTCAAGACGGTCAACAAAAAAAAAAAGGAAAAAAAGAATCCCTCAAGACACCGAACATGGCAACGACATTACCACCAAGTCCCCGGATAAAGGTGAAAAACAAAACAAAGGACAAAAAAAATAGGAACAGTAGATTTGGAACAAAGACAAAGAAGGGGAAAAAAATCCAAAACAGAAAAAAAACAAAAAACAAAAAACAAAAACCCAAACACGTCTACATCCCAAGCAGGAAGTCCCAGGTTAGAGAGTGTTTAGCTGCTGAACCTCGGGGCAGACTGTGTTTGCCAGTCGTTCTGTTCTGGCCTGCTGCTAAAAAACAAAACCAAAAAAAAAAAAAAAAAAATCATGCAGAAGTGGAGAGCGAGAGATAGAGAGGAGGAGGAGAAAGATGCAGAGCTGAAGGCTGTCGTTCCGTGTGGAGGCAGCCCGCGAGTCTTAGCTGCTGGTCTCTGGTACTCTGTCTGCCTGCCTGTCTGTCCTCCTTCGAGACGAACGGAGAAGCCAGGGTTTACAGCCAGAGTGGAGGGGGAGGAGGAGGGGGAGAGAGAGGAGGGGGGGGGCGAGGAGTGGTTTCTATCTGCTGAGGCTGACCGGTAGGCTGTCCCTCTTCCTGCGTCGCCAAGTGTTGCGGTGGTACTGCGTGTGCGTGTGGGTGTGCGTGTGTCCGCGGTTGGCCAGAACGGGATTGTTGACCAGCGCCGGGTTGTGGAAGCCCTTCACGTTGAACTTGGCTCCGTTCTGAGGAGGAGGGATGGCGGGAAGGAGGAGGAGGAGACAAAAAAAAGCAAGAAAAGAAAAACATTTTCATTGCTTGAGACAATTACTGATGACGTACCAAAGGGCTATGACCTTTGCACAGGAAAGGACCATGTTATTATGCGTCTTTAGTATGGGACAGAACCTAGAAGCTTGTAGAACATGACTTAAGGCCTTTTCTGAATTGTGAGGGTTCACTCTTAACTTCAACAAACATCCAATCCACCAGGCTGCACTGATTTCAACAAAATGTCAACTTTAAAAGTTGATCTGTTTTGCTCACAAACTCCACCATGGAACAAAAAAATAGTGGAAAAAAACCTAAAGAATGAACAGGTCAATCAGTTACAAAAGTTGACATGTTATTGAAGTATGTGCTGCTTGATGGATTGAATGGATGCCAAATTGAAGAATGGCCCCGAACAATTTGGAAGAGGTCCCCTGGCATGCAGTTTGATGGGACATACTCTCCATACAAAACAATAAAGATCTGCATGTATCAGGCTAGAAAAGGGCTAGTTATTTACCATAAATGCAACATAAACTTGTATAAAGAGCAAAAAGAATAATTCACCCATCACTCAAATTGCACAGTGAAAAGAAAAAGGCCGAATGAGTCCCAACTTATAAACCACAACTAATCAGCATAACGTCAGATAGCTCCAACATTCCTCTGCATCGGCTCACAAGCTTTTTGCTCAGACAAAACACCGACGCTTGCCAGTTTCTGCTAAACAACACATTGTGAGAATGGTAAAATATTATTCGTAAACTTGTTGAAGATAATTCTACTTTAAAATGTTATCCATGTCATTGTTTGGTGAGCAGCCTGACAAGCCAGCTGGCTAGAATGGAAACCAAAATAGCTGCTACAATAAAACTGACTGTGGGCTGGTGAGCCCTATCCCCTCTGTTTAAAAATGATCCAAATGACTTTGCATGAACAACTTCTCTACTGGATTTAGCCATAAACAATGCACTCATTAGTCTTTCATCTCAGATAATAAGCTGTGTTATTAGACCTTGCTTTGAGACAGATAATACCATATAGGTTCCTATTGATTTCAAATGTGTGCCGAGACGACTTCACTAGGGATGCAAAGTGAATGTGAGTGAAGGGTCAATTAATTCCATTAAATAAAACAAAACACTGGGGAAATATTGGGAAAGAAAATAAAATCAGAGCAGAGACACATGACAGAGAATGAACACCACTGGAGACAGACAGAGAAAATATCAGATGGAGAGAGAGTGAATGCTTGTGTGTGAGAGATAGGGTTCTCCCAGCAGTAAGAGAGTGTGTGTGTGTGGCATCCGGCGCCTACCTTGTGTGTGTGGCTGGAGTGGGGGCTGGGCGGAGGCTGGGGGCTGGAGGGGGCGGGGGCATGAGCATGGGCTGGGGGGGGCATGTGGAAGAAGGGAGGGAGCCCGGTGTCTATACACACCTGTCTGCCAGGTATGGAGTGCATCGCTAGACCACCGGGCAGCGAGACGCGAGCCTGGAGGATGGAAGCAATAATCAGTAATAAGTCGTAATATTACACTTATCAATAAAAAACATTAAGTTGTTACTTTTGTTATTGCCGCCTCTAAATATCAGATTGAAGTTGAATTATTCAAAACACAATGTCCTTCCACCACCCCTGACTCATTTTCATCATAATTAGTGATCATCCTCTCACACTGAACTAGCTTAGATGATGGGTGGATGTATTCCCACTGCTTTGATTTTATCAAGTAAAAGGTTGACATGCATATTGGACAACAATGCTATATGGCTTCCTTGATCATTCACAGGAGAAGTAACATAGTTATCCTGATATTTGAAGGTAAGAGAGGATGCATTTGCGAATTTTGGGGATGTAACTGAAAAGTAACATAACAAATAGTGTGACGGGCTATTGCTCCTAGGGAGTAATAAGTAATAAAATTACTTTTGAAATGAGTAACAAGTAATGTTACTGTTCTGAGTAAGGAGCCCAACACTGATTTGTTTATCTTTGGAGAATCAACCCTTTTTTGTTTCCCCTGATTGGTAACTCTAATATACACTGTTCCAAATTAAGATAATTACTCAATGGTTGAACAAGTGATGACTCAGTGGCTCTATGTAACATGAAGTGAGCGCTTTAATGCCTCACTCACAGACTAAAATCACTTAGGATTGTGCCGTTTTTGAGACACAGATCACTTTAAACGTTCATTTTGTTAACGCTGATGCATTTTGTTCAACCTCTACTTGCTGTCAAAACTTGTTCTGGTGTGTTGTACAGTGATTGTTACTACAGGTGCTAAATGTAGCTAAGGAGGGAGCACTGCATTTAAAACAACTTCTGCATGTGGTTTGAGTGTTATTCCCAATTTCCCCCACAGGGATCATTAAAGTTTCACCTAATCTAGTCAGAGCTGCAGGCCTACCTGTGAGCCTGGGGCCATAATGAGATGATGTCCTCCCATGCCAGGCTTGCCGGTGCCCATGGTGAGGCCTGGCGGTAAAGCCAGGCCCAGGGGCTGGAAAGACGGGTATGGTGGCAGGGCAGGCGGCGGGACGGGACACGGCAGCGCTGAATCAGAGTCCTAACAAACCACACAGAGAGGAAGAGAAAATTATTTAAAAAATGCTAGCTTTACTGATTCATGCACTCCAAAACTGACCATGTTTCCATTCAACTTTGAAGCAAAATGTGAACAAACTACTGTAGTGTTCCAAAAAATGCAAATAAGGTGCGTTTCCATCAGCTGGGTTGAAGTGAATAAATAGGCTGCCTGGTTATATTTGGTCATGTTCATATTTAATTCTGAAGATAGACACGAAGAAATGCACTTGGCAATATTATAACGCACCAACTAATGGCCATACAACCACAATCTATACTTACATGGGAGAAACAGCACTACAACATTTCTGGGAGGTTATGGTGGACAGATATTTTAAATTTCAAAATGTCCAAAGCCATTTTTGAACTGTGGTGCAATGAGAGAGACCAATTTTGTCAACCGGTCATGCCAAACCAACGTCGCTTTTAATCCAACAACTGCATCCATCCATCGCATTTTATCACAGACTTTCTATATCGACAAAAAACTCCCCATCTCAAGTGAGCGCAAAAACTTCTTTGCAATATTGAGGACATTCTATCAAAATTTGCTGCTTCCATTCAGCCATCAATACATCATAACTCACATTTAAATGACCCAGCTTGTGAAGCCACACAAAAAAGATGGCATGCAGCTGCAGTGAGAGTCTGTCTGTTTATTGTGTGTGTGTGCGCTTCCTTACGTTATCTGATCCGGAGAGCGAGGACACGGAGGAGGCTGATGAGTGCTGCTGGGGGCTGGAGATGGACATGGGCGAGTCGGCGCTGTGGGGCGACACCGAGTCCCTCTGCTGCTCCTCCGCCCCGACACCGACACCCAGCACACAGCCGGGCTCCTGCTCCGACACTGGCTCCTTGGGAAGGGAAACTAGAAGAGACAAATAACGATATAGGATGGATGAGACCCACAGCCACACACACATGTAAAAAAAAAAAGTCAGTGGAGTTTATTTATACATGTCAAATTTACTATTTTTTGCATTAATACACTATTAAACCCTCAAATCTCTTCATCTAATAAAAGTCTTTTTCTGGAGCTACTATATGAGGACAAAGTTCTATTTCATCTGATGGAAATCTATTTAATACTGTAGGCATTGCCCAGTTATTAGAATAACCGTCATTTATTCAGAAACTCCTAACACAATCTAACTCTGGAGACACTATCAATGAAAGCAGAAGCGGTTTTCTTCCTCTAGTGTTGCGGGACCGTATGTCAAAGTCTGAGGAATCGTACCTCTGTTCTCCGTTCGCGCCAGATGCCTGCCCCCCCACTTCTTGATGATCCATTCCCTGTACTCGATCACTTTCTCCGTCAACCTGATTATCCGGCTCAAGGTGCTGCGGGGAAAAGAGGGAAGGGATTTTAGCCGAGCGGCAATTTTGCCCGGGGTAATCTCGGGCACTGACGACACATTTGGAATTGGACTCGGGAGTAAAAGTCAACAGCAGAACTCGAGTTTGTCTAACCTTTCGAAGTCTTTGTTGGGATAGGATCGTGCCAGTGGCGACACGGCGTGACCCAGGACTGTGTAGGCGTAGTCAAACACATGCTTGACGTGCATGGCCCCGTAGGAACTCCTGCCCACATCGTTACCTATACAGCACCAAGACAAACACATCATTACAATTTCGAAAAAAAACCCCATCCAATCTTGCCTGATCGCCGTGATCAGTAGTGAAAACTATCTCTCTCACACACACACACACCTGGAAGCAGTGGGTCCTCTATGCAGAGCATGGATGGCCTGTATCCGTTGGTCATGGCCTTCATGATCTCCTCCTTGGCCATGTATGCTCCTCCGTTCTTGATGCGGATCCCCGTTTTCAAGTAGTTAAAATGGCGTCCGTACAGCTCAAAGAACTCGATCAGCAGGACGCCCAGGTTCTCGTTGGGGTTCCTGGCATCAATACGAGGATGGAGCTGAAAGGCAAGGATAGGGAGACTGGATTATTACACATTTAGGACAAGTAATAGTGTGCGCTAGGGTAGATTAGCAATTGATTTATGTTTATATTTAATATTTAATTCTGGACTAGTGGGAGGCTATTTATGACCACTGGTACTACTACTACCATTATTATCAATAACACTGCTATTGCTACTACTATACCACTAGCACTACTACTACAAGCACTAAAACTACTGCTGCTACTGCAACTGCTACCACAACTTGTGGTAGCAGTTGCAGTGTGGTAGAGTGTGGTAGAGAACCACTACTACTGGATTCCTGCTGTTATTACAAAGTCATGATATATGTGTATGTCTGTGTGTGTGTGTGTGTGTGTGTGTGTGTGTGTGTGTGTGTGTGTGTGTGTGTGTGTTTGTGTGTGTTACTGTACCTGTAGGAAGCTGATGACCATGAGGATGAGGCTGTAAGAGCTGATTCCCCCCGTGAACACTTCGTTCAGGTCCCTCTGCAGCAGAAACTGCTTCAGCACAAAGATCAGGTAAGGCAGCACTGGATACTTCTGAAATTGGTCAGAAGAGACAGACGCAGAGGGAGAAAGGTTGAGGAAAAAGTAAAACTTTTGGGTTCAGTAGAGGGAGGAGGGTGTAGGACAGAATCTAATAAAACTCTAGATAAAAGAAAATCTAATTTAGGTTCAATTCATGTGACTCAGTAAGGAGAGCTAGGGGGGATTTCTAATGAGATGTATAGAATTCCACGAGTTAGAAACAGCAATGGTCCACATTCAAAGTGTTGAGAGCAAATCATCCAAACGATTACAACGATGTGAACAACTACTTTGCATCTCTTTCAACATTCATACTCTGTCTAGCTTCCAACTGGGCCACACTTTCTAAAAAGGTATTTGATGAGGCTTCCCAGAGCCTACTCCTTGATAATGTACTTACGCCCCACAGGGACTGGTAATGGAATTATAAATATGTTCATTTTCAGACTGAAAAGCCAACGAAACCTCCAGGCGTTATGTGCATGTGTATCTGTGCCAAAGGAGTTTAGCGTGTCCTGGTTGACTTGTCAAATATGCGTTTAAGAAGCAAGAGCTGGAGTAAGTGTTACACTGCTCTAACCCTATATGTGATCACATGAGCTATAGGTGACCTTTAAATAGCAAGACGGCACAAGACTGCCTTCACACCCGCTCTGAACAACTATCACTGGACTGATGCCAGGCATGGTTGGAGACAGCAGGGTGTCAAGCTGCGACATGCGTTCCCGGCTAAACCAAAACACAAATATGTAAAACTAACAGAGGACAAAAGGCCAAGACCTATATTCTTGACAGTTCTCTGGAATATCAAACCTGGAATTCCACTTTTGCATTAGTCACTACAACAGTAACTAAAGAAGGCAGAGATCCACCTTCAGCAGGAATTTTGTAAGAGCCATGGGTTGAAAAAACATACCCTCCTTGGCATAACAAGGTTTTCAGCACCACACATACTCAGTTCAGGTTTAGTTGAGATTACACTCTGGGCAGATTTACTGGGGTCTGTTCCAGGTTCATTTAGGAAATGAGACCTGCCAATACAAGATTGGAGTGAACTGAAGTGTATTGGCTTTGATCACTGCATTGGCTTGTCCTATTCAACCAGAAATTTACAAACTCCTGTATTTACCCCCCGCTTAAAAGGGGAAGGTTCGGGATTTTTAAGTCTGTACTATCAATCACTACTCTTAGCAGACTGGAAAAAATTGTAAAACTAATTTTTATTCCTGAGAAATTGATACCAGCCTCCTGTTAGCATCTGTTAGCAATGGTAATGAAAGTCAATGGGGTGTGAAACCATTTCTCACAAATCACGTACAAGTTGGTCTATATACTTCCATAACTTTAGTAATACACTAAGTAATAGAATTGTTTGAAGTGGCTTGTATGCCTTTGAGAGTAATGGAGTCATGTGCCATGGATCATTGCTAATAAATGCTAACAGGAGGCCAGTGTCTCAGAAACTAAAAACTGTGGTGTTAAACGTTTTTGAACATGCTCTGAAGGTATGTAATCACTAGGACAGGCTTTTAAAATTACTGAACCTTACTCAACTACGGCACTGACCACAACATTATGGCTATGGTTCCACATGACTGATTTTTTTGAGATCCAATTCTAAAGATGTGATTTTCTGAGATCATATTGCTGTTATGTCCACACTTGTCCTGAAAATGGCTGTCATTTGTCTCCTGTGGCTGTTTTTTTTTATTAAAATTTATGTCTGCCTGACTTTTCCTGCTCTCCCTCTCCATCTGTTTACATTGCTTGAATGCACGTTGTGGCTGGATTGCATCCAGACTGCTTCCAGATATGGAAGCCTGATCATTTCCATATCTGGTTTTGAAGATAGCAGTAGACGCAACACCTGATTTCTGTGTGTCCAAACCTGTACTTGATGCGTCCTGGCCTGATCAGAGGATAAAAATCACATTGAGACGGCAAGTGTAAACATAGCCTATGGATCCTGAGAGAAACATCTTAGTAGGCGTATCTCACCTTAACATAGTCTTTGATGAAGCTTGCCGCCTTGACTCCAGTCTCCACGTTGAAACTGATGTCCACCTTCACGTCAGTCTCCTGGTCTGTCAGCTTGATGATTGGCACCTGAAAGGAGAGAGGAGGACGCGCATTAGCAAATATTAGAGTCAAGTCATTATCTGGGAGACTTTCTCTGTGTGCTAAACTCTAAGAAAACAAAACAAGAACACTGGCACCGATTGGCAGCCTTTACGATCACGTGTCTTAAAGGAATAGTTCACGCCAAAATGAAAATTCAGTCATTAACTTCTCATCCCTATGTCAGTGGAAACTCCATTTAAGTATGCATGAAAACCAAATGGAGCAAGTTAGCCCCCGTAGTTCCATCTCAGCCTTCTCCCAACTATTGAAGTTACAGTGCCATCTTTTTACAGCTCCAAAAAAAGCATAAAAAGGCCATCATATTTCCTGCGTTTGGCTTTTGTGTGACTTTGGACTAACTACTCGTCCCCATGTCAAAGACTGAATTTTCATTTTGGGATGAACTATTCCTTTAAGCGGCTGGCACAGAGCTGACAAAGTATCTAGTGTTGTATTCACATTGTGGTGGTACACCGTAAACAGCAAACCAGATGTTTATTGTGTAACAGGAGAACAACTGTAAACTCCACCGACACCAGTGGAAAATGCCGCCTATTGCGGACGCAGATGGAGCAGACAAAATGGATGTAGCCTCATACGCTGCGCACCTGTTCATTTCGTCCTGTCTTCCAACAGAGATAAAACAGCGGATAAGCAAAAGCTTTCCTCTTTTAACTGACCATACTGAGGTCCGGAAAAAAAGTTTTCCAGGAGCGTAAGATGTACTGCCAAATTTTGATTTGCCTGGGCATATTCCAATGCCCTGCTTGGCTTCCCATTTACTCAGCCAGTCATATTTTAGATTTTTCTGCTAAATATAATCTATTAGAACAGTCGAGCATGAACAGTCAGGCAATACTATTTAACAGATCATTTTTTACTACATCAGAGTACATGGAATAGTCAAACCTCTTTGTTTATCAAAATCACTTGGACGATGAGATGGAAGTTTGCTGTGGTTGACTGACATCCGGCGATGCCAACTGGTACGGCTTTATTTTAGGACCCGATGTGAACGCAGCATGACCCGGGGCCACAAAGCCTCAAAGTGCTGAGAAGAAGCACACGCTCTGGTTGCCACTACTCACCGTAGCCTTGTCCAGCACTTTGATGGAGAAAGGTTCTGCCACGTTGTGTTTGCGGAGAGCCTGTTCCAGCTCTTGCAACGGGGGGCGCTCCCACTTCCCGAACACCACTAGGTCAATGTCGCTGAGGGCAAGGCAAAATCGCAACGTTAAAATACTTGTAAGCAAGAAGACAAAAAAGTATGAAATGCACTTTTATATCTTGAGCTTTCTTTAATCATAAATAGTAGTTCTTACCTTGTTGGAAGATAGAGCCCTGTGCTGAAGCTGCCAAATATCTGGACCTGAGAATGCAGAGTTGAATAAGTGTTAAAACATCAAAGCCGTGATCAAGGTTATCTTGTGATTGCAGAAAAAATTTAATTGTTGGCCATAACGAGAGCATTTTTATATTACTATGCAAATAAGGGCCATTCCAGGTGAACCAAACACATTCACATTCCCTGACCTCTCATATCACAGTCGGACCTTAATGGAAAGGCTCAGCAACATGCTTTTGAACAAGTACAGATCCTGTACAGTGCCACAGCTCATTTGTGGTGTTGATGTATAGACCCAATTGAAATGTTTGCAAACAACCAGGCATTTCCGGGTTCCACTTCACAGAGACTCTAAACGCTGCCACGTTGAGAACACTGCCAAATTAAGTATACAATGACTTGAAAAAAATGTTGTGTTTAGGGGCCGCAAGCAAAGGTTCTCCAAAGGAAGCAGACGGAAGTTCTTTCCTTTTCCGTCTGGTAAATCCGACAAGGCGAAAGCACAAAGACAGGCCTGGATTAATATGTTAAAATGAAAAGGGAGCCATTACAAATAAGAGGCATGATCCATTTACCTGACACTCTGCCTCACGTTGGAAGTGGGAAAGACTGGCAGCCAACAAATCACCACTGTATGTGTTTTACATGATTAAGTGATGAAGGGAGCATTAAATCAACCATACCTCGCTTCACTAATTGACTAGCTGCAAGATCCTCTTTCCCTCTCTCTATGCATTTAAACAGCGGGCATTTCCATACATAAAGGAACATTCATTTCTTAAAAACACAAGCATGACCATTACTTGCGATTCTAATTAATTAGCAGTTTATCTGAATGTGATCTCAGCTCCCTGGCTCCCTAGTTGATCAGCTGCCTTCATCTCTTCTATGGAAAATCAGTTATTTTAGGCTACTTGACTTGCTGGTTGGCTTTCAACTATAAAATATTGCATACATAGATACGTTGAAGCACTGCTTCAATAACAATGTAGAAGCAGTGCAGTGCATGCAGTGTATGTGCTGTTACAATCATAAAAAACTTTAGCTATATACTGTACATCGCCATACATTTCTGTATTGCGGCAGCCCATACAAGTTTGAGGTATAGAGGAGTGAAGTGTCTTACCCCTGACTGACTAACATGAGCCTCAAACATGGAATAAAATTACCAACTGTCATTAAGGTAATTGGGACAAAGTTATACATTTTCAACATTTTTGGCACACCCACCTCCGCCCATACAACGTACAGTTAGAGAATTGATAACAGCATAATAAAACATTTTGGTGTCATCTTGTATCAACACTGATTCATCTTCAAGCCAACCAGTGTTATGTCAAAATGCTGCATCTTTACAGTGACTTATGAGCAATTTGAGATCATCGTTTGTTTGCATGCCAATAATCCCTCCTGTATAATTTAAAAGGGCGCTCTGACATGTTAAGAATCTGAAAGGTTGCAAGTTCATCTAAAACACCCAAATAAACACAGAGGGGTATGTGAGTGTGTGTGTGTCTTACATTTGCGGTGGGCCAGAGCTCCTTGATAACCATCTCTATCCTGTTGACCACCTCCTTCCTCATAGCTGCCTCCTCCGGCCGAGGAGACATGAAGTTGTAGAAGTCCATCACCTCCTCGTGGAGTCTGGACAGAAAACAGGGAGTAGTTATTATTCTCACACATGCACAAAGTACCGGTACCAAAATAGTTTAGAGAAACAGCACTATAGTTGAACTTTTCCGGAACGGGTCCTCTATTTTGCAGTATTGTCAGCTTGTATAAAACTGACAATCACCAATGAGGAAACCCTTTTAAAAACTGACTGACACACATGTGGGATTTGGCACAGGCCTATCTTTTGCAAAAAAATTATGCTCCAGATGGCCCAAGATATGCTCTGTTCGTTCTTACAACTGTGCTGTTTTACTGCTGTCATGCCAGAGCCAGGGAGGTTGAGCAACTGCACAATATGTCCTACAGGAAATGTATTTTTTGTAGCTTCTGTTTCTTCTCTTCTATTTCATCAAAAAACAACAACAAAGTCTTGTATAATTACTGCATTTTGTACTACTTCAAACCTTATTTCCTGTTACTTTAGGATACTTTTTTTTTGCTGCAATATCGTTTTAGAACCACAACTGTGGAACCTAGGATGGTATAGGTACCAGAGTCAAAATCTGGTATTACAACAAAACACACACACCTGGCTGTGCCTTACACTAGGGTTTGAGAAGAATGTGAAAGGAGGTTTAGTGCAACACTAAAGTAGGCCTTGGAGTCCTGTTCCTTATTGTTATCGCTGATATGGCTTTGTGTGTGGCAGCAGAGGGGCAGGGAAAATGTAAAGATTTCTGACCAGTCAAATGCCTCCGAACAGTGGATCTCTGTTCAACCCCATGGCCATTCATTTTTCTAGGAATGCACGCCATGATGTCAGAGTGAAATACAGAACAGGGAGACTGTCACAATCAATTACCAGAGCCCTGGAGGAAATGCAGTCAGCCCATGTGCCCACTCCTTGGTGAAAACTCTCTGCCAGCGACCCAGCCGGGCCAGGGCGTATCCATGCCAAGAGTCTATCGCTGACCAGGGCTGTGGTTATTGTTAGGCCTCCCTTAAAGTCAAAATCAACACTGCCTCCAACATGTAGCAGCAATCCCTGCCATCCCCCCATTTACAGTCAGCCACCCATCTTCAACAACTTTTGAACCACACAGCAAAGTAATCAACAGTGTCCATTGTCATAGTCTATTATCTCATTACCATGACAGTCATGCAGCTCAGATTCAATATTATTCCTGTCATACACACTGAATGGTTTTCAATTAACCAAACGGTAATCACTGCGAAATCCCTCTGGGAACCTCGAAGGGCGCCCCCTAAGGCAAGCCATTGCAAGGACCCATTCAATTCACAAGCTAAATCTTGCATTAGAAAACTAGTGGAAAAGCATAATCCTAGGCAAAATGAAAGAAGTTGCTCATTAACGCGTTGCATGACAAAGCATTAATGAACAATGTAAAACTTAAGTGGATTTGAGGAGGTTGAAGTGAAACTTGGCCTCAACCATGAAGGACTGCTTTCCTTACAAACACCAAATTCTTGCACAGAAAATTCCCAGATGGGTGCAACCATCCATTACAAATATCACAAGTTCCTGCAACACATTTGGGCTTCCGCTAGTTATTTTTGTAACAGCGCTTCTTTCAGAGCTTAATGACTACAATTATAACATAATAAATTATAATCTATACATTTTCAACACTTACTAGCCAAGCGTTACATCACATATGAATGGCTACAAAGTGGGATCAAATTAAAATGGAATACGACCATTCCAGCATTCAAATAAGTTGTTCTTATGCATTAGGTCAGTCACCAATAAGACAAATATACAATAAGTCCCAGTACCCAATCTGTTATGTCACACTGATGGAGAGCTCCATAAAGAATGAACTGGAAAAATAAATGATCAGAATGGCTTTCTGGGTCTAAGGATGCATTATCTAGAACTGAATGCAGTACAGTGAAATACAGCTCATTTAAGTGCACAACTTGTGGCAGACATGCTATGACACAACGTAATGGCAGATTATATTATAATTATGTGAATTTTATTATAAAGAGGCATTCCCTTTTAAGTGTAGTGAAATGTAGCCCAAAGTGTGGAAACAGGTAGGAAACAACAGGTTAGAAATCAAAACTTAAACTGGACTTTAGGTTTCGATTTACTCTCAAGAGATCATTGATAATTAGGATTAGTTAAGCAACATTACAGATTGCCAAGGGGTGAATGAACTGCTCAGTTACTTAACCCAGCGTTACACAAGTTAACATTACCCAACTCTTTGGTGAGACCTGGGCAAGGTTAGTTTAACGTTTTTAATTTTAGTGTATTACTCAAGTTTCAACTCTAGTTTCAAACACAGTTTTAGTGAGTTGTCGGGGTGTGTTTGTTGGTTTAGTTTAAAATTATTACTAGGGTGTTCAGCTGTGTGCTAACTTAAATACTACGCTGGGTAGAGAGAAAACCGTTAGCTAAATTAGCTACAGGCTAGTCAGTTAAGCTAGTGGCAGTAGCTAACGGACCAATGTCAAGCCAACTAGAATGAAAAATATTTCCGGCTTGCTATTCTTTTAAATAAACTCTTATTGAAATATATACCATAATACAAATTAATGTTGTGAGAATATTCCCCGCTATACTTTCGCTCCATATATATTGTCCAATCAATCCTCTGAATATTTTTCGGAACGTCCCAGCTCTTACAGTTATTGTCTTTCCCAAATGCGACCAATTCTTTCCCTTTTATTTTGAAGGCGAAATCACAAAACTTCCGGTCTTGTTCCAACCATCTCCTTCTAGCTTGACGCAGCTACCTAACGGTAGCTTTCTAGCTAGCCAAAAATCAACCCCAACTCAAACCCCAGTCTAAACCAAACTGAGCGCATGCAATGCCATGTTCAAAATGTATTGGGAAATATATCCATAACATTATGTAGGAATATACAGTTGGATCTAACCACTAAATAAACATTAACAGAAGATAGCATTAGCTTCGTCTTAATTCTAAAAGAGAGATTGTGGTCAGCCCCTCACCCGAGGACTCCAGGGTTGTACTTCCTCGTCTTCCAGGGCGTCGAAGTGCTCGCATAATTGCCATTAGTGCAGTTTGAAAGCAAGTAATTCATCCCATAAGTGCTCGCCTTGTTGTCACTTTTCCTCCGGCCTGGATGGTGACTGTGTGTGTGATTTAGAGGTACAGAGGGGTGAACCTGGTGACGCTTCACGCAAATCTGCTGTAAATTGAAAACTGGGTGCTCCTGAAGATGACGATGATGATGGTGGTAATGGTTGACATTATTGTGCATGCTGTCGCTGAAGTTGAAAAGCAGATTGGCACCCCCGACGTTTTTATTCACATTGCCCGTTACATTTCCACCCATAGTCCTCTCTAATGAGCAGATGGAAGGTGGACTGTCCGTCCCGGATTCCTGCGAAGAAGAGGAGGAGACGGATCCTGTCTTTTGGATTTTCCCCTCACCCGGATCGGCGTTTGCCGGGGTCAACGAGTTCTGTACGTTCCCGTTGGATAGCGCTATTCCCAGCGAAGAAATCGCAGTGCCGTTAATACTAGTAGTGCCGTTCATGATGCTGTGATGGCTGCTGCCGTTGCTCAGACTGGCAGTAACGTTACCGTTGCTGCTGCAAATGCTCTTGCTCGATGCCACCACGGCCGCCACATTTTTAAAAACGTCCAACGCAGGATAATTCACGCATTGGTTGTGATTTTGATTGTGGTGCTGCTGCTGAGCGGAGTGTGGCCGGACTCCCTGAGAGGTCTCCCAGACGTGCATCCATAAGGCGTTCGCAGGTCCTTTCTGTTCGGGCTGAATCCAAGCTACCCTCGGATCCATTCAACTTCTTTTTCTGATAACCCCCCGACAAGTAGCTAACTAAAACCAGCGTGCCCGTTATGATTCTGCGCGGTTTCCAGGACCGGAGAAAGGTCGTTATGCTATCCGGGGTTACGAAAAGAGAAGTAACTAAACATTAAACCGAATTAGGACCATTGATAAAGTGGCCCCTTTACACCGCTAGCTGGAAAAAATGCTAGCCGATTCCTACGGGAATTCAATATGGCGTATTCTCTTCAAATCCATGCGCATGCGTACTGAGTGAGGTTTTTTAAAATGATGACTGCGCCCCCCCATCCGCCCACTCCTTTATCACCCCTCTAGCTCTCTCAGTCGGTCAATTGATTAATTGCACAGTATCAATATTTGAATTTGTATTTGATAAATAGGTATTTGTACAGCAAATGACCTACACGCAAGAAAACAAATGAAAAAACCGTTAATGATGAATAAAGGTCATGTAGTCCAGTGGCTCCCAAAGCGGGCCTGAGAACCCACAAGGGGTCCCCCAGCAAAATGAGGACTAGTACACTTTTTCACTACAATTTCATTTGAAGGCAGGGCAATGAGAGAATCAGAGGGTTGCTCTCTCTACTGTTATCTATGAACAGTTGTCCAGTTCTGTGCCACTCATATCCAGAAACAAAAATATTTTCAGATGCAGGTCCCACAGACAAAATCCTATCCATGTATATACATTTGGGAGGGCGTTAACATGTAAACTTTTGGGAGCCCTTGCTGTAGCCATATGGCTAAAACTGGGGTTCTTTGTAAAAAGAAAATAGAGCAACGTCATTCTTCAACAAAATATTATTTACAGGCTATTTATTACCTAAAAAAAAAGAGAGAAAGAGAGAGAGAGAGAGAGCGAGGCCACATTGTGTAGTCAGCTGGCATCTCAGTCTATGCTGCTGGGGGCCATTATCACAACCTCTGGCCCTTGAAATGCTCACACACACACACACACACTCAAACAGCATTCCATTCCACACTGTAACCAGCTGCCTATATGTTAGCGTACACCGAGCCTCCTTTTTTCCTGTGTATTATTTCACATTTAAACTGCGGTTCCTCAATCCAGACGCTCATTAAAGAGGGGAGGGGGGCAGTTTACGATACACAGCAGGAGGTGTTGATCACTGCAGATGCTGCATGCAATCAGGCCCAGGGTAACGGCCATCTTCCAGCCCATTAAGCTCTGTGATGGAGAGCGGGAGGCAAAGCTGGAGCCGGAGCTGCAGCGGCAGCAGCATAAAGCGGCACCTTCTGGGATGTGTATGCATGTAAAAGAGATAGAGAGAGAGGGAGAGTGAGCGAGGGAGCTTCTTGCATAATGCTGCCACCCCCCCTCCCCACCTCCCTCCACCCTTTCCTCACGTGCAGCATGTGACAGAGTCAAGGAAAACCCCCCAGAGCAAAGCTGTGTGTCAGCTAGGATAGCTCTCTCGCTCTCTTGTAAAACACTCAGGCACACACACACACACACAGCTGTTCACTCCCACTGTACGCCTGTAGACATGAAGGCTCTTAGTTCTCTATCTCTCTCTGACTGTAGGAAACAAGGGCATTTGTGTGACCCAAGCCAGGTTCACAGACTGAATGGGTTATTCCTCTCTGTGGCGTTAATCTTGCAGCCTCTCCTTAGGCCAAATGCCGAGACTGTATGTGTGTGTGTGTGTGTGTGTGTGTCTTTCAGGGCTGGTTTGCCTCATTGTCAGCCTTTGTGGGATTACCACATCAGTGTTGACTGGACCATAGCTGACAAATGCCTCTTCCCCACACACACACACACACACACATATACAGTATACTGTATATATAAACAGAGAGCTTACATACTGAAGTGGAAAAAGTCAATAGCATTCTCCCAGGCGTAAAGCAGAAAGCGGATGATATTTAGGAAGCAGGGTTAGTTGTCTGAGACCGCATGTGGCTTGAATGGTAATGAGGCCGACGCTGCTGCTGCACGTTCCAGAAATTTAACCTACATTAGAGGCAGACTGCGTTTACAGTGTAACATCAACAGCTCTTTCGCACAGCTACGCGTGAACATTATCGCCTCTGGTACACCGAGCAGCGTGTCAGCCTCACTTTGGGCCGATAGAGGAAGAAAATCCTTTTGGTGTCTGCCTGGAGGTGGATGGTATTAGAGACTCCAGTCAGATGTCACCCTCGGTAAATACTGGCCGTGTAATGGAGCGATGCGTTTACCAGGAGCGTGGGTAAAGAGGATATAAAGAGGAAATAGGCTGGTAGAAAGAGAGAGACAGAGAGAGAGGGAGGGGGGGGGGGGATCTCGAACATGAAGGATGTCACTCTGCATCGCCGTCAGCGACCCACGGCCTTCATTTCTCATCACACACTCACATACACAGCGATTCCATTATTTATTGATGACACCATGTGTAACAATGGAGGCAAAATTAACGATTAACAGTTTTAAAATTCATATTTGCCCAAGGTTTGGACAAACATCCTAGAGGCACGGTGATGTTGACTTCCGCCTGTGACTGTGGTTGGAAAATGTCCTGCACTGGGAATGGATAATGGTGGAGGAAGTGGGAGAACTGGTGAGAGAGTTACTGTATGGGAGGAGATGGTAGCCCGCTCTGCCATGGTACACTGTGGGCAGCTTTAAGTACAAAGCCCTTTATTACATTACAAAATTAATTTCCATCTTAACAAGTCGTTTAGTCTTAAAATCATATTTCTATTTAAAGAATTAAAAAAATCTGGGTAACACTGTACTTGGATAGTCCAATTGTTGATATTCGACTAACAATCAGGTGACAAAAAGTAGATGTTCAACAGAGTGTGACTTGCCTGTTTGCTACATCTTTACAATGTAAACCAAACCCTGAACCTTAGTCTAAACATTTACCCCAACTCTAAGATTAACCCAAACCCAGACTGAATGTTTACAGACTGAGTTTCACACTGTTGTGTCACCTGAACCTTAGTAGACTTTTTACTGGCACATTATAGTCACTTGATAGGAAGTTCGAGTATCGACATTGGACTATCCAAATAAAGTGTGACCAAATTCTGCTAATGGAGTTGAGACGATTCCACTTGTTTCTAATGCAGTTTCACTTATTTCAGGAATTTTCAACTCAACTAAGACTTAAGATGCGCATTTATTGCACTGCAGCCTTTTCCCATCTGTACTCCCACTCAGCATCTCCCTCTATCCGCTTTACCGCTGCTCAACCTCCCCTGCCTATCATTCCAGTATTTATTTCCAATATATCTGCATTCACCCCCCCCCCACACACACACTCTTCCCCCTTTCATTTCTTCCCCAGCTCTCCTTCTCTTCGCCCTCCCTCCCTTGATTAGTCCATGTTTGTCCCTGGAAAGCCTGACAGGAGTAATGTGTTAAGGCAAACAATCCATTCTTCTCATTTCAGGCATGGATGAGTTATTGAGGGGTCGTGCTTGATCTCAGGCCGCACAGCACCGAGCCACAGTTTCTTGTTTCCCGTTTTTTAGAGCAGTTCCCTCCACCGTCTCCTCCAGGAACGGGAGCTGACTGGGTAGGTAGAACATGAGGAGGAAACGTGGGCGGGAAAAATACTATACACAGCGCTTGCTCCAGATTTCAAACGACCACACCTTTCCTTTCATGCAGAAGTCGTGCTGATGACGCCCCTGAGCGAAATGAGGGAAGGAAATAGGCCGGACTTTTATTCAGCGGCCCTTCCTTATCCAAAAGACGCCTCTATCCGGAGAGAATGATTCCTGAGGATGAATGAAAACTTGAAACGGTCGCTCTGTATTCAAACCCGATGTTCCGTCTGGGAGAATATGCAGCTTGGCGGAGGCTCTAAAAATGTAGGGAGCTGTTTATTGCCAGTGCAGAGCCATATAAATTCAATGTGTTGCTGGTGAGGCACGCTCCACTCGCTATCATATTTCCTCCTGCAGATGGTTACATTCAGTCCATGAGTGGGGAATTTGTTTGGTCCGTTGTGGAAATAATCACCAAACTAATGGCACCAATAAAAATCTTATTAAGATGATAGCTTTCAACTGTTGCTTGCTCCCAGCGCAGATGAAATAGTTTAACAAGTGTTCAACCTGTTTGATATCAATAAAAACAGTTTTGTATCTTCAATGTTTGTTTTGACATCTTCTAAATCAGAGAAAAAACTTGAGCATAGTAATGTTTTTCCGAAGTTTGTCCCATTGTTCTTCTCAGCCATTGTAATCATTCATAGAGCGGACATTTGTGTCCTTGGATAGTGAGGTAGTGAGGTAAATAAACTGTTTTGAAGCAAAAACAAACGTTTCAAGTTTCCAGTACCTGTGTTTTTTTTAGTACACAAAGGGTATCAAAGCCTTCCTAGACTTAGGGTAGTCTTCAAACTTAGCAAGGTACCACCTGGAGAGAGAAGGAAAATAGGCATTTTATTCTGTGATTACAAGTATTTTGTATGTGCATATATCCCATGCAAACCTTCTAACTGTGTGTGTGTGTTTATTCTCACTTGTGGTGGGCCGCAGCCCGGCTGGCGAGGACCACCAGGGTGAAGACGGCGAAGGCTGCGCTGTGGACCGAGCGGCCGGCCAGAGCGAAGCCTGCCCACTCTATTATCTCTCCTAAGAAGTTGGCTCCAGACACCAACTCAAACACACCGCCTGTGGGTGGAATGCACATAAATTAGGACAGGTATGCTTATCCGCTTAACACATTCACTGGAGGAAAAACAATCCCAATATTTCACCCTGCCATCAAAACAACTGTTTGATGGATTTGCCCTGACCAGAATTCATCACCACGCGAGTCGAGACGTTTCAGCTTTCTCCGTGTTTCTTCAAATGTTCGCGGCTGGCCAGAGTTAAGTGGTGAAGTCATGGATAAATCACTGCCACGGCATCAAAGGGCATAAACGCACGGCTAGCTCCACGCTGACCATAGATGGCTGAGCGTTCCCCGTTTGACTGCGGGCCATGTGTTCGACAGCGCCGCTACCCTCTACGTGAAAATGTCACATTCTTGGCTGAGGGGATTCCAGACGTGCCTGGAAGTTCAGCTGTGAGCGGCGGCTTCCTCCGGCCTTCGCTTTTCTTTCCTTCAGGCCCCCGGGGCGGCGTTAACAGGCTGCTGTTTCAACAGGTTCACCGCGAGTTCGCTTAAGGCTCAAGGTGCTATTGTAATGACTGTGTTGTTGTCAGCTTTGTGAACTTGCTGCGATTACTGATTCATCTGGTATAGCGAGGGAAGGGGCAAAAGGCTTGAATTTACCTTTTATGTGATCTGAAAAAGCAGCAGTGGACATTTTATTTTGCTTTTTCTAATAAGTCCCCGTCTCCAGAGCGATTTGTCAAGAGGAATTTAGTGATGGGCCCGTACCTCCTTTACCCAGCCCCGCTTTCTTGTCACATCTGGGCATCCATTCTCACATAGTAAAGGTCATACACTGTAAAAAATAACCATCTCAACAAGTCATTTTAAACTAGTACTGAGCCTCATTTTTCTTCAAACAAGTGAAAAAAACTGCCAATAGGGAGAGACAATTTCACTTGTTTGCAATCCTAATCAACTTGCTTCAAGAATTTTCTAGAAATAAGAGCCATTTCCTTGATTGGCCTACTTGTGGACTTATTCTGCCTCGTTTCAAGATATTAAGTGTAACTGAATTAGAAATGAGTAGAATTATCTCACCCCAATCAGCATACTTCTTCACTTATTTGGAGAAAAATAAGATTTTGAGAGTGAATATGATACTAAATGACTTGTTAAGATGTGCATTTCTTGCAGCGTATAGGCTGGATGCTTTATTTAGTGTACCTCTCTGATGAGTCTGGCCGCTGTGCAGACATATAATGTATGTGCTGCAGCGTAGGCTCGGCCTGCTGTCTAACATGATTAGTGTCAGCACTGTGGTTCAGGGAATTCTCTCTCTCTCTCTGTCTGCTAAAACACACACACACACACACACGCACACAAACAGGTATGGTGAATCACTTTCACACATGCCAGCTTTCAGCATATCAGAGTCAAAGCAGCATGAACCTATTCTTATACACTAGTGTTAGGATTCACAGAGAGCAGAAGGGGAAATATAAGCAGTGACAACCGGTGATTCTGGCTACAGTGTCATCCAGTGCAATCATGCTACCGCCCTGGAAAATTAGCATGTAGCTCTCAGTGCAGAGGCTGTGATGCACTCTGCCATGATCTGATGACTGCTTCCATCACTCTGTTGTCTGCCCTAAGACATGATCTCTGAAGGTGCGACGCAGCGGGAGGATAAGACATGTTCACATCCACTCCAACATTCCCCTCTAAAAGACTGCAGGTCCTACCTTTGGGAATCTTGTAGCCAGTCTCTCCGGGCTTTCGCAAGTTCCTCAGGATGTGGTCAGAGTGGACATTCACCAGCCAACCGACCAACCACAGCGCAGATCCTGGCAATCAACCAATCAAAAGCTGCTTTATCATGACCAACACTTGAGGTTAGGGTTTTTTTTAATGTATTTAAGGGTTACAGCATCTGTTTACAGCATTCATCAGTATTTCTGCGGCTGTGGCTTGAAAACCTTACAACACACTTGCTCAAACAGATGAAATACTGTATACCACACTACATGAATGCACACAGTGATGTAATCTTTTTGTATACCCTCAGTATTCACTTGAATACTTAATAATTTTACACTACTTGCTGCGATATATACTATAAATTTGCATCACAAAGTTTTATGGCTGATCTAAAAAGGACATTGACATCTTCCTGCACCACTGTCACCAAGACAAACTCCTGTGCTTTCATTGTACGTGGCAAATAAAGTGATTGTGCCTCTGAGGAGGAAATAAGTTCCTTTCTAGAAAGAGGTCTGCCCACACCTGTCACCTACCTGCGATGAAGCAGGGGTGTGTAACCCAATCTGCAGGGTAGTCAGCATAATGGCTCAGGTACCTGACCTGCATGTAGCCGTTATAGATGCAGAAAACAAAGGCCAGGACGAAGGAGGCGAACGGTGTTGATTTACCTCCTCGGATTAAAAACGGATAAATAAGGGATCTGCAACAGAACAAGAATGCGTCAGCACACTTCAGTTACACACCTCAGGATAGCACCTTCACTGCAATGACCGGCTACGCTGACATCCATTAGTAGGCTAGTACTACTGACATAATCCAATCACAATGGTTACAAAGGCAAATTGTCTTAGTGCCTGTCACCTACTGCATGGGTTCCTCTACTTTTTCATATCAAGGACCCCTAAATATGTGCTAAACCATGAGCCCCTGTAAGAAGTTGCTCCAGGGACCCCCTTCTTATTGTTGCATATGATTTAGGATAATATTTATATTGTAGGTTGCAGTCAACATAAAGCCAGATTTATTGTCAAATTTGCAGTTGATTCTGTTATTGTCAGTTTGCTTCAGGAGGGTGAGTCAGGGCATGGTCCTGTGGTGTGACTCATCTTTCTTACCCTAACCCTTTGATCAATTGCCCTCAGGCAGACGGTTTAGAACTCCAAGCCTAAAACTAAACAGGACTAAGTCCACTTTTATAGCAACTGCTATTTTCACAAAGATAGTGATTATTAGTCTATCTTGTTTTTATGGTCTTTGTAGTCTATGTTGTTTGTATAGATGTGTATGTGATTTGTGTTTGTGATACTTGGCTGGACAACAAGTTCCCCATCAGGGTCAATAAACTTATTGTTGATAAGGACATAACATTGAGGAGTGATACCTCTAATCACAACAGTCATTCATAGTCATTTCACATTCTGATCTCTCCTTGTTGTAACTTTTAGTGAATGAAATCATGCACCTGGGTCTCCCTGCACCCCACTTTGGGAGCCACTGACCCACAGTATGCATGACAGTCAAACTTGAATTTAACAACACACTTAAGTGATCAGGTGTTAAGTCATAGTTCAATTTAATTACCTACCTCTGCACATAGTGGCAGAAATACATAGCCAGTAAGAGCTGATTGGGCAGCAGTGAGGTTTTAGTAGAGGATGTCCACACCACCAGACACACAGGCACCAAGAATGCAGGCAGCTCCTGAACAAACCAGGCGAATTTAACATTGACTGGAAAGCCGTATTTGCTGGAAGCGTACCGACCGTATGGAACGTTCTCGAAAAGCAAAGTAACAAAAGTGCAGGCTGCCATGAAGAGCATGAGGTAAGCCAGGCAGTCCAAGATGTACAACTCCTCTTCCTCCGAGGAGAAGAGCGTTGAGAGGAGCGCGTCCATCTCGATCGGAGAATTTAAAATAAAAACGCGATAAGAAACCTGCTGAAGTTATTTAAAAAACATGGAAGCAGTGTAAATGTAAGAAATGCATGCAACTGTATGGCACTGCATGCAACTATCACCGACAGCATCCATGCAGCCGGTCTCCTGACCAGTTTGCACCGACCAATCACAGACCATGACAGGAACAGCGTTGGCCTTATGAACCAATCAAAGTACTCGGTTTTGCATCGAGGTTATTCAACGCCTCACATGAGCAGTACATCCATGCGAAGCGTGGGGGGTGTCACTCCTGTAGTATGGTGATGTCTGGGTGCGCTCGATTAAGCGGCTCCCGGTAGCACCCTCCCGAATACGTCATGGGCGAGCACGGGCATGGGCGGAGTGCACCGTTGTAAGTGCAGACGGTGCAGACTCCGCCCAGCCGGTCGGTAAGTGACCGACCCTGAGCCCTTAAACGAGTGCACCCTGTGATATCAGTAATGAATATTCAAAATAACTTTAGCTGCTGTAAACATTAGCCAGCTAACCTGCTGATTGACTACTAACTAATACACTCATTTCAAAAGTTGTACGCTGTTTCGGTGTAGTGGACAAGGGTTTCAATATGCTCGAATAAGATATGAACTATCTTAACGGCATAGGACATTTAACGACATCTTGCAAAGTAATTGCGATGAAAAAGGCCCAGTGTAATTACCGTTACAGCGATTCCACGACAGGTTTTGAATATAAAAGTTTACTGCGGTAAAACCATAGTAAAACCCTCCAAAATCACTAGAGAGTCTTTGCTTTAGTTCAGGCAGTTGCCGTGGCCACCCCAAAAGGTCCTGACACACATGCGCGTCAGAGGCAACACGTTTTGTTGAATACACAGCAGTTCAGAGCCTGCAATACATTCATATTTTACCCATATAGCAAAACTGTCCTTTTCATTTCCACCCGCAACCTTGTACCTCAGGCTTTTCTCTAGAGGTGTCTGCTGTTCCAACATGGGGAAAAGAAGCAGACAGAGGCAGAAGAACCAGCCCACTGGCAGAGACAACAGAGACAACGCTGTAAGTTTCACTCTGCTGCTGCAACTCTTGCTAACGTTAGCTGCTCGGCGAGGCTAGCTAGTACCTCGATTTACTAAACGTGAACACAGCTGGACGACTACAGTAGTATTTCTGGACCGCTACATTTACTAAGTTTATAGAGTCGGACAATCCAGCTGATATTAGTATATGACACTGGTGACCAGCTTTATCTTCAGGGAGGTCCACTGGTAACGTTAGCTAACTCACAGCTATCTGCAAAGCTCCCACTGCATTGAGTTTCTCTCGTCTAGTCTTAGTCTCGATACGTACCGTTTTTTCTCGTTTTGAGAGATTGTCACGTCAAAAAATCTGGGAATATAATGTTGCATTGCTTTTATGAAAAGGTGGTAGAACTTTAATTAAGACCTTTTACCAATCGTTAGGGGGCACTATTCAACTGAGCATACATCCAACACGCCACACTTTTTTTAAGCAAATATCAATTTTTAAAATTGGAATAGATTCGCCTCTTATTCCCACAATCATTTTCCTTCAAAATACACCTTGTAGGGCGGGAGTATAGTTATTAAAATATGTGCTGGTTGGTGGATTATCTATATGCCAAATTTACCAGTAGACCCTAATGATTCGTAACAGGTCTTAAATCATTTTCTACTAGGTATGTAAACTTGCCTATAAGCAAGGCACCCTTAAATGACCAGATATTTGAATGGAGTTAACTAGGTACAGTCCCAATTAGGTGTGTGCACTAAAAGTCAATAATCAAACATCCTGACCCACATTCACCCCCATACATGTGTCCAGGGCTGGGGAGCAGGCTATGCTGACATTGTCAAAGAGAACAAGCTGTTTGAGCACTACTACCAGGAGCAGGGTCTGGTTCCTGAGGGAGAGTTTGAGCAGTTTATGGAGGCCATGAGGGAACCACTGCCAGCAACCATCCGCATCACTGGATACAAGAGGTGAGTTAGCAGGATTTATAGGTCTGATTTGTGGTGCGTTCTCTTGTTCAGAGAGAATGTCATGTTCACCTGCATGCAAGATACTGTCAAATGAATGTGCCCTTTCTTACTGGCAAACATATACACCTCGTAGAACAAAATACCTTTTCTGAATCATTAAAATCCCCGGACAATTCGGCACAAGTGATCCAAGAAGCTGCTCAAATTTCAGTAAAATGTCAAAATTTGTACTTTGTTTGCTTGTTTTTCCATCTGCCAGTGCACCAAAAGAAAATCTGCTCTCTACTGCCCCACATAATCACCAGCAGACAGTTTGACCCGGTAATCTGGCTGTGATTCAGATTGGGGCTAATGGATTTATGATTATCGTTATGAAAAGGCTCAGGCTTTTAAACTATGTTTTATTGACGTTGCCATTGTCTAATGGCACTTCATTAGGTAGTATACAGTGGACAATGACAGGAGAGCTGGGGGAGAAGGGAGAGAGAGAGTGTGGCACGAGTGAAAGTGGGTGGGTTGGAATCAAACCCACAACTTGGCAAGTCTGTGGTGTATTTTATAGCCTGCTGAGCCTCCAGGAAACCTCAAAGTTCAGGCTTGTATGCCCCTGTTAGACACTGATCTGAATTATTTGATCTGAACATTTGATTTGTAATGTTAGATCAATACTGCCTGATGCAGTATTTCTCTCTTGCATTGGATGGAGTGACCACCCCCCCTTACTGTCCTATTTCAGCCATGCCAAGGAGATCCTTCACTGTCTGAAGGAAAAATACTTCAAGGAGATTCAGGAGGTGGAGATTGACGGCCAGAAGATAGAGGCTCCGCAGCCTCTGAGCTGGTAATATCTCAAATGGTTTACCCAAAGCTAACGTACACAGACACATTTGTAAACTTGACACAGTGCACACATTAACAGATTCAAACTAGAAACCCAGTACAAGCCATGTCCATCCTGCCCAGGTATCCTGACGAGCAGGCCTGGCACACCAACATGAGCAGGAAGATCATCAGGAAGTCTCCCCTGCTGGAGAAGTTCCACCAGTTCCTGGTCAGCGAGACCGAGTCGGTGAGTCACCAAACTGATAATTTACCATGAAAACCAGAGACCCTGATCCTTTACCTGACTCCCCTTTGCGTAACAATGTCCAGTATAGAGGTTGCCTGATGGCTAACGAAGTAAGCTTGGGAAAGGAGGGTTGCAGGTTTTAATATTGACCGGTGGAAGCGAAGGAGACATGCTTTCCTCTCACTCAGCAATGACTGTCAGTGCAAGGCACTTCATCTCCAACTGTTCCAGTGGAGCAGCTGCTTTACTAACAGTAGAAATGGTACTAGTGGGCAACCGGTATGGATGTCTGAAACTAAATTAGTGTGAGGCAGAGCGGTGCTCACCATTTCCAGCCTGGGTAGAAAGTTGAAAAACGTAAATGTCAGAGGAAGTCAAAATAAGGAGGACGCTGAGCTTAGTGTCTGTGTCTGTCCTTCCAGGGTAACATCAGTCGACAGGAGGCTGTCAGCATGATCCCTCCTCTCCTCCTGAAGATTGAGTCTCACCACAAGGTAAGAAGCAAAGGACCACACTTACTGAAGGCTAAAGACAGTAGGCCTCTCGATACCTCATGCATGTTTTTTGGCTTTGTGTCGTGGGGAAGCTCTTTGTGTCCCTGGCTAGAAAAGCTGCTGTGTGAATTAAGTTCTGCATAATTATTCTGAGGTGTTGACATGCATGTGTTTGTGTGTAGATTCTGGACATGTGTGCCGCTCCAGGGTCGAAGACAGCGCAGCTTATTGAGATGCTTCATTCTGACATGGACGTGCCATTTCCAGGTGAGAGATACACACATTTAAAACTGGAGAAGATGCTCTAATGACTGATTTCTTTATAGTTGAATAACAAAAAAGTAAGTGTTTCTATATCTGTTAACAAATTAGTTGGTTGCAGATTTATTTTATTTACTTGTACAGTAACTTGAGCAATTATCAGCGGTCCCTGCCTCCGTCTCCCCGCCTCACCTTTTTGTTGATTTCCGACCTCTCCCTCTTCACCCTCCAGAGGGCTTTGTGATCGCCAACGACGTGGACAACAAGCGCTGCTACCTGCTGGTGCACCAGGCCAAGCGTCTCAACAGCCCCTGCATCATGGTGATCAACCACGACGCCTCCTGCATCCCCACGCTGCAGGTGGAATCGGGCGGCAAGAGGGACATCCTCTTCTACGACCGCATCCTCTGCGATGTGCCCTGCAGGTCAGCAAGGGGGCTGCGTGATTTTGTACATCTGGCTCATATAGGCAGGTGGTAGAGGCACCGCTGACAGACAATGTGATGAGAGTTAGGGTTTGAAACTGGATAAAGAAAGAAAAAGTGGCTCATAAGCGCTGTTCTGTGTGTGTGTGTGTGTGTGTGTGTGTGTGTGTGTGAATAGCTAGGGAGAGATGTAGTTTGGTGTGAAACTATGGAAAGATAAACAGATGGAGATGAGATATGACTTCTCCCTGTCTGTTGTATGCAAAGTATCTACAGGTTCAAATAGTCTTAAAATAAATTATCTAAATTTAAGGCCTTAAAAAGTATTAAAATGTCTTAAATGCAGTTATTGGAGGTCTTATTTTCACCATGTAATGACAGGTTTCTTTGTGCTGCATGTCCACTCTTAGATTTAACTTAGAACAAGGTTAGTAGTACAATATGCGTTATATCTGCGTTACTAAACACAATTGTCCCTTAACAATTAGTTTCCTGTTTCTTATAGTGCCCATTAGTTTCACAACTTTTATGTTTAATTGGAAATAGGCTTGTTTACCCAGCTTTGTTTCTTTATTTTTTGTATCAAATTGGTCTGATCTTCAGTTCCAACTAGCATTACAAAGGTCTTAAGTCTTAGATTTGGCTTTCTGAAACCTGCAGATACCCTGGTATAATGGACTGAGACTGTTGGCAGAACAAGTCTTGTTTGAAAAGGGAAAACATTACTACAGCACACACACACACACACACACACACTGCTACCCAAGTGTATGTGCACTCACTTTAAATGTAGAGTCACTTCTTTGTGGCCACGACAGAATTGCATTAGTTTGCAAGTGCTGACTGATTTTGGCCGGCTGTGGCGCCGAAGCCAGGAGCCGCTGCCAAGCACAACAGAGGAGGAGAGGGAGGGAAGGGAAGGGAGTAATGAAGACGGAGAGAGCCAGGCAGGCAGGCAGCAGTGATGTGAGCAGTCAGCTAAAGCCCAGTGTTTAGACGCTGTGCTTTGCAGACATTTTTGCCCTGTGAGAAGCATCAGGATCTCTGGTGGTTTTAGCGCCTCGGGCCAAACGGGGTGTGTGTTTGACCGGTGCTGTTTGCTCTGTGGTCCTGCAGCGGAGATGGCACCATGAGGAAGAACATCGACGTGTGGAAGAAATGGACGACCAGCAACAGCCTGCACCTCCACGGGTGAGCAGAGCGAGTGTGTGTGTCTGAGGGTGTGTGCTTGTGCATCCCCGATAACGTAGTAATTCATGCACTTGTGTAATAAACCAAATTGACTGCGCGACAAGGGAATGGAGTGTGTGCTTTTGGTACTAATTAAAAAAATTGGCAGTAGTACAAGGTGTGTTTGTGTATAATGTGTGTATAATGTGTGTGTGTGCGTTTGCCAGGCTCCAGCTGCGTATCGCGGTGCGCGGTGTCGAACAGCTGGCTGTGGGAGGGAGGATGGTCTACTCCACCTGTTCACTCAACCCTATAGAGGATGAAGCTGTCATAGCAGCACTGCTGGAGAAGAGCGAGGGTAACACACACACACACACACACACACACACACACACACACACACACACAGACACAGGTTATAAAAGTTTTGCAATTTTGTGTTAGACTTTATTGGATGTTCAGTTTTCAATTAGTTTCAATTAGTTAGTTTTCAGTCAGGTGTTTGCTAGTTTTAGTTTAGTTTTTATTTTGATTAAGCTGTAGTATATTTGTCATAGATGCGGAGAATGTGTCATGAATCCCGTGTGAAAAATGGAAAACACAAGTACAACATAGTTGGAGAATTACGTTAGGAGTTTCATAGTGTGTCTTAATGAAATGTGGCTGTTACTCATTTCTAGATGTATATTTTCTCTAAGACTCCTATCTTATTTTAGACTTTGACCTCAAAACTCAAGCTGAAAGTAGTATTTGAACATTTTTATTTCAGCTAGTTTTGGAAGCAGCAATTTAGTGTCTCTTTTGTTTTTCATACCCTCCGGATTTTATTTTATTTGAGTTGATAAAATGTTTTTTCATGCTTAGTCTTTAGTTTTAGTCAACTACAACATTTACACACACTCAACAACTTATATTCTAGACGTTACACCAAGATTGCTTCCACTTTTGATGCAGTAAATATACCAAAATATATTATATAAAAATATCTCCGCTGGGTCTTTTACTGCCAAGTTGTAACGTCTATTCCATCTGTGCTGCCAGGAGCGTTGGAGCTGGCCGACGGCTCGGCCGATCTGCCAGGGCTCAAGTGGATGCCTGGGGTCACTTCCTGGAAGGTACTAGAACTTTTTTGTCTTCGCACACCATTCAGCACCCAAGTGTTGGGAGGAACCTTTCTGAGCTGCAAAACATCAACAACCCAGGAAGGAAGAAAGTGTTTAGGTCATGGAAGGGCTCCAACTTAGTTGTGGAATTTTATATCGGGGCTAAGCTGGGAACTGTGCATTAGTTTGGTTGGATCACATCCTTTACACAACTGTTGTCTCTGTAGCTGATGACCAAGGACGGCCAGTGGTACTCAGACTGGTCCGAAGTTCCCACCAATCGTCACACACAGATCCGCCCCACCATGTTCCCACCAAAAGACCCCCAGAAACTGGCTAGCATGCATCTGGAGAAATGGTACGTATATACACATACACTAAAAGTTTGTATTTCTATCATTTTGAGGAGCTTCGATTGACTTTTCATCCCCTAACCCCTAAACCTCGCCTCTCTATGGCTAACCTTAATCCTTACTTTAACCTAAACCTTAAATTAATTTTAATCTTTACCCTAAACTCAAGCCTTAAACCTAAACTAAACCTATGTAGAAGTGAAGACCATCAAACCATTCTCACTTTGGAGGATTTTCCTCATCTTTCTATCCTTGTGAGGACATTCGTTTCTCATAAGGACAGGACAACGCACACACACACACACCTGTAGCCTCTTCTGTTTAGATTGATGCCCAATCCATCAGCTGATTGCTGTGTCTCTTTGATTCAGTGCTGTTCTCTGTACACCTTTGCGCTTACACACATTTCCTGCATGGATGTAAACGCTCACATACACACACACATACACGTATGGAAGGATGATGTCATTTCTGCACTGCAATTCCTGTCTTCACGTTCAGAGTTGAAGCTGGCCAGCAGAGGGAGCTGTTGTCTGAGGACTTTGAAAGCCCTTAGTATTTAGTATTGGGGGAAAAAAAACTTGTTTTTCTTCACAGCAGGTGGCACCATAAAACCCCAAGCGCAAGAATTATAAGTGTGTGTCTGTATTTTGGTGTGTGTGTCTGTGTGTGTGTTTTTCATGTCAGTATGAGGATTCTACCACATCACCAGAACACTGGAGGTTTCTTTGTAGCCGTCCTGGTGAAGAAAGCCCCCATGCCTTGGAACAAAAGATACCCCAAGGTATACACACACATGCACACGCACACACACACACACACACTTGCTATGGGCGTAGACTGTTGATTAGATTCTCTGCGTTCCTTGAAGAGGGAAATGGAGCAGAATTCCCACATGGGGGGTATGGATGTTGACTATCCCCAACCCCCCTGCATCACTCACCTGTTCAGCTTTACTAACCACAGCTGGGACTGCCTGTTTATCTCCTCCCTCTGTTCATCCCCCTCTCCATCCATCCCTCCCTCCCTTTCTTCCCCTCCCCGTCGTCTCCAGCTGAGGAGGGACGTCTCCTCCGGCTCAGCGGCCCAGACAGGAGACTCTCCGGCGGCCGCGACTCCCGCAGACGCCCCCCGCCTCCCCGAGACCGCTCCAGAGGATCCTGAGGTGGGAGGAGGAGAGGCAAAAGTAGAGGGGGAAGGAGGAGAGGAGGCACCCAAAGGAGCTTCCCAGGCCCGGGAGACAGCTCCTAAGCAAGATGGAGTGTGTGGGTGAGTCACGTTGGTAAACAGAGTGAGTAAAAGTGTGCGAGTGTGTTTGTGTGTCCTAACCAGCGCTGGGTGGTAACGCATTTGCTCAGTAACACATTACAGCGATGTGATTGGTTTTCTCCATAATGAGTAGTACAGTTAATTTCAATTTCAGTCATTTTACATTTACCAATCAAAAAGACATAACTTTTATTATCGCCCCCTTCTAAATGTTAGATAAAAGGTGAATTATCCAAAAACTATGATTATCCCCCATCTCCTTAATTAGTTTTCTTCATAATTAGTCATCATTCTCCTACACTCAAACCAGCCAAGATGAAAAATGGCACAGAAATGTACTTTCCCCGGGTGGCAATATTCCCACTACTTTGATTTTATTGAGCAAAAAGGATAAAAAATAACATTGGACATCGACACTGTTTGGTTTCCCTGATCATTCACAGGAGAGGTAACTAACTTTTCTTAATTTTTGAAGATAAGAGTGGGTGCAGTTGCCAGTTTGGGCCTTTTAACAGTAAAATAGCAAGAAGTATAACAGATTACTGCCCCCAGGGTGTAAATAAATAAACTAATAGCATTACTTTTCCAAGGAGTAATACATACTTTTTTGCAGTAACAACCCAACACTGGTCTAACCCTCCTTTCTTTCCATGTCCTAGGCCGCCTCCCTCTAAGAAGATGAGGCTGTTTGGTTTTAAAGAAGACCCCTTTGTGTTTCTCACCGAAGACGACCCTGTCTTCTTACCCATACAGTAAGTGTCTTTGTGTGTGAGAGAGAGAAGGTGAAGTAATAATTTTCAGCATTTTGGGGTTGCTAAACAGTGTTTGTTTGTTTTTTTTCTCTCTCTAGGAACTTCTATGATCTGTCTCCTGACTTCCCCAAGCTCAATGTTCTGACCAGAACCCACGAGGGCAAGAAGAGACACTTGTACATGGTGTCAAAAGAGCTGCGCAACGTGCTGCTCAATAACAGTGAACGCATGAAGGTGTGTGTGTGTGTGTGTGTGTGTGCTAAGGTTCAACCATTATGGGGCTTTGAATGCGGAGAGCAATATTTCTGGATTGAAGCTGCCGATGGAATCAATTCAGCGTAAGGGCGTCCCATAGAAAACCAGTGTAGTATTGATCAATGATACAATGAATATGTTATCGAACAAAGTGCACTATATCGGAGATGGGAGATGGTGACTGGCCTGAGAAAAAAAAACCCAAAATATTGGCCTGATATATCGGTTTGTCAAACCGTGTGTTATTCTGTCAGTAATCGTTACGTAAGTAGAGATGTGTGTGTGTACATGCACTAACCCATCAGAGGGAAGCAGCCTAACAGATGGGACCCTCTCCTATCCCACATCCCTCTAGTCCTCCACTCTGAAGCACCTGCACAGGTGGCTGTGTGTGTGTGTGTGTGTGTCTCCCCATCTCTCTGTTGATCCCCTGCTAGTGTCTGATGTTTCTCATTTTTCGATCATTGTCTGTTGGGCTGAACCGCAACGAATTGCATCTTTCTCCAAACACGCTCCACACTCTCTCTATTTCCACACAATTAGAGATGTTAGACGTGGTAATTCAAAAACGCTTCCTCGGTTCACTTCCCCTCATGACTTCCAAGTTTCACAAACAAAATCTCTGGTTTGATTATGATTTCTCCCCCCAACACACACACACACATTGCATATGTTTGAAAAACCATAAGCCTGAAAGTACTGCTGAAATTAGATTTCGATTTCCATTATTCTTGTTCAGAAAGATGAGATTTCGATATTGAAGATAAATATTTAATATCCCTTTCATACGCTTTCATATTATAATATGAAATAAGTGTTTAAAGTCTTTTTTTGCATTTGCTACACTCTGCTTCCCTCAGTTTGAGAAAAGATACAAGATACATTCAGACATGCATATTTATGCCAGAAGAATGGATTTTACTATGCAAATCACTGTTGACAGTTGCCACCCACCCCTGCTGAGCCACAGGAGACGGGCTGCACTTTGTTTACCCACACTTTTTATAATATCTTGTGGATGCCTTGAGCTGGAAAGTCAGTTTGGTGAACACCAGTAATTACAAAATCATTGACTACCAGTAATTCCATTTTTCCTTCTTTGATTTTCATTTAACATAAATTGTCTTACCGTACCGCCCGTTGTTGTTTTCTTCAGAGAGATGTTAAGTGCTACTGTCAAAGTGAGTGGAATTTGGCACTGTTGCATTGTTTATTTTTGTACAAAGCCATATGTCGGCCTGTTTTTTTTTTTTTTTGTGTGTGTGTGTGTTTTCCTCAGGTGATCAACACAGGGGTGAAGGTGTGGTCTCGCAACAGTGACGGCGAGGAGTTTGGCTGTGCCTTCAGACTGGCTCAGGAGGTAACACACACACACACACACACACACACACACACACACACGTCATCAAGAGGCAACTTTAAGCCAGTCAGACAGCAGTGAGAAACTTCATACATTTATCATTTTCTACAAATCATGCCCGTTCTTTATTGAGCAGTATCTAATTAATACAAAGAAGTGAAAGCTGTACTATTGTGAAAATTTAACGTTCATTATGAATCTTCACACATTAGCTGCAAATTTTCACACCATTCCCATAATCCTCTTCTTCTATGCAAATTAAATTCATGATCTCAAACGATAGGAGAACTTACTTCTGGGGTCTTCATCTATTAATTTGCTTGAACTGCTGCCATACGGTGACGTATAGTGATTATATATAGTGAAATCTGTTTATGATGGTGCAGCAACACACACTCTGGAAATTTATAATAAATGTCATTGTTGTATAAGCAGTACTTCTATGTATGTAACACGCTGTAAGCTATGTTTGCTCACGCTACTCTATTCTCCATAGAAGAGATGAAGGCAGCTGATTAAATAGGGAGCCAGAGAGCTGAGATCACACTCAAATAAACTGCTAATTAATTTGGTCTATACGCCGTCGACGTGCATGCATCGTGGGACTGTACACAATCTGGACTTGTTTTATTAGATTTCCATAGTTGCATCTCGGCAACTACACAAACACACGTACAGACACAAATCAGTCCTTTATGCCACCAGGGTATCTACACTCTCAACCCGTACATTCGCTCCAGGATGATCACAGTGAGTGTGGAGGACATCAAAGTGCTGCTGACCCAGGAGAACCCCTTCCTCAGCAAACTGGAGGAGGATTCTCACGCTCAGGCCAAGAAAATGGGTAAGCTCTCCAACCTCAAAATGTCATTTGACGAATTTCATTCCAAAAAGTGTGGTGTCTACTCTTGCCAAATGACTGCTCTCAGAAAGGTAAAACTCAGTGTTAAATATTACTATAGAAGAGGATTGAATATTAGCCATCTCAATGTTTTTTTTTAATTTACAATCTCATTATCATCTAATTTGGAGACGGTGGGAGCTTGGAGGTTAGAGAAGCATGCTTGTGACTGGAAGGTCACCGGTTTGAATTCCCGGTCTGGCTGGCAAAACGTGGAAGGAAAACGTGAAAAGTAAATTAGTAAGGCTCTCCCCTCCCTCAACAGCTACTGTTGAGGTGTTCTTGAGCAAGGCATTGAACCCCCAGCTGCTCCAGTGGGCACCAGTAGAAGATTTTGTTTGCACTGCTCTCATGTTTGAATATGAGTAGCTGTGTGAATGGGAGGCAGGGTATTGCTGGAAAAAGTTGACTTTCAGAACATCAAGTAACATTTTTGGGTATGTAAAAAAAAATGGGTATGCAGCATTTCAAATGAGCTCTTAATTTATTCCCTATAGCTTCCAGGAAAGTTGGTGAGTTTTGGAATTATGCTGGTTGAATAAGAATCGCACACCAGTACTGGAGAGCTGCTGACCACAGCAGACTGAAAACCATCTTGAAAAAAAGGCTGCCGCACATTGATTTTTGCCCATTTTGCCCTGATGAAGACATTACATGCTGAAACATTGCCTTAAATAGATTATTGATGCATCAAAGCTATGGGTGTGCAGCAACCTGTTTTGAAGACGGTTCTGGAATTATCCCACATCGGTGTCCAACTATTGATCCTTTGCTGTATCTCCACAGTAATGGGCAGCATCGTGTTAAGGTACCAGCCAAATTCAAAGTAAGTGTTCGATAACTTAAGTGTTTGTGTCTCGACATTTATTTATTTATTTATTTTTAATGATGACCTGGTTTTTGGCCGTTTCTGATCTGATTGTGCCCTCTATCTGTCAGTAACCCAGCGGAGCCCCAGTGCCCCATCGAGCTGTGCGGCTGGAGGGGCAAGACGTCCATCCGGGCCTTCGTGCCCCGCAACGAGAGGTTCCATTACCTCCGAATGCTGGGCGTGGAGGTCTTCAGAGACAAACAGGGCACGGGCCAGGGACGGAGGGACGCAGGAAAGGAGGGAAAGCAAGAGGAGGGGGCGGAGAAGGAGGGAGAGACGACGGAAGGAGCGGCGGAAAACGAGGGAGAGCTGGACTTGGAGAACGGATCATCGGAAGCGAAGGCCAACGGTGGCAACCAGGGGACTAGCAGCTGAGAATGCAGAGGGGAACCGGAGAAAGATAGAGGTGGACTGACTGAAGAAGTGAGAGAGCTGGAGCGGCGTTGACCAGGCCCGGGCAGAACCAAATGTGCGATAGAGGGAGGGGGGGGTTGAAGCTGCTTGAAGTGGGTCTCTGTTCTCCACACTGCCATCGCAGACAGAAACCCACTCCCAGAGGCGACACATGGACTCCCCCGGGATTTTTCAGTCACGATCGGCCCCAGGAGTCAACGTTTTGGTTAAGTGGCTTGTCTTATTTTATACTTATTTTTTTTTCTTCTTTATTTTTTATTTTATTTTAACTGATTTATCCCACTTGTCAAAGTGGCCCAACAGTTTTCCGTTTGTATTGTGCATGGTTGGAGGGGTTTATATCGGCTGCCATCTCATTTTTCTACACCTGTAATTAAGAGGAAATACAGTTGATTAAAAACCGTGAAATACGTTAACTGTGTCCAGTCATTCGAGTTTTTGCCCATACCAGGCTTATTGAAGTGCTGAAGGCATGCTATAAGAGTGATCGATTATGGCTGTGCAAATTGCACAGGTTAAAACACACATCTGTGACGAATTAAGTGTATTCTTTAGGGTCTATAAACCCCTGCAGTCTCACACTCACACAGTAAAACACAAGACTGCTGTTGAGTGAGAACCTCGCATCCCCAAAATGTCAACTTTTCAGCTACCAAACCTTGTTTTTTAGCTCGACAGCCATGCATTTTTCAGTTTATCCGCTGGGTTTTGAAAGGGTTTCATAAACCAGAGTGTTGTAGAGAACCATGTATTCCTTCAGCTGAAGTTCTCACCACAAGAAAACCGTCAAAATCAGACTTGCGAGCTTTTCCCATGACGACAGCCGCATACCCGCTGCATCCTGTCAGCGGTTGCCACGGCAGCGTCACTGCATTAGACGGACGGACGGACGGACGGACATCTCTCCTCCTGTTTATCACCCAGCCCGGCTGCCATGACAACCAGCCCCCTCACCTCTCCCTGGTGACGGGCGGGAACAGAGGACAGAGGGACCATAGACGGCATCCTCCTCTCCTCCGCTCTTCTCTCTTTCTTTCTTTTTTTTTTTTTCTTCCTCCCACTCCTTCCCCACTTTCCTCTTCATCCTCCGTCCCTTTCTTTTTTTTTTTTGATCTGTGACCTCTAAAGCGCACGGCGGTGGTATTAACATGCAGGAGAGCGGCTGTCACGTCGATTCCCTCAGCGCTGGATACGCCAGTGACAGCACTGTTTGCAGAGGCGGGGAGGGAAAAGTCATGGCAACTGGGACAAGAGCGGTGCAAGAACAGTCAATGTTTGGGTGATATGCAGGGATGTAGTGGAGGGTAAACCCACCTTAACCCAGTTTACCCACCTTTTTATTTCCAGCAATAGAGTTTACCCACCTTTTTTAGCCTTAAAATCCATAGTATTCATCATATTAGAAGGTGTCAAACTGATGTAACCTATACAAGGATAGGGTCTTTTCAGGTATAGAAAGCATAAATTAATGTTTTTTCTTGTGTAACTGACTTTTGTTCATCTCGTTGGCTTATAATGCCTTATGATGATCACCAACCTTTTTTATTTGCTGCTACATCACTGGTTGTACAACAGGGAGGGATGGAAGTGAAAGACAGAGTGGTTGATTATTGGACAAGATGGGGGGGCGGGGGTGGAGACGGAGACGAGGGACAAGATCGGCGAGAGAAAGAAAAGAGACGAGAAAAATCGCGTGTGAAAGGGAGATTTCAGACCCCAAAAAAAAAAAAAAAAAAAAGAAGCCGAGGCAGACTGTGGAGTCAGTCGAGGACGAGCCGAGGAGAGGGAGAAAGTCTCGATTTGTACAGCCGAGGAGAGGATAGCGCATGAAAATGGTGGGAGTAGAAAATGGATAAAAGCCTTGGGAGGATGAAGAGAGAGATGAGTGGATGGAGGGAGGGAGAGAGAGTGTGGGGATGAATAAATTGAATTGGACAGATAGAGAAAGGTTTTGAGATAAGGCACAACTTGTTACTGAGTCATAGGCCCGTCCTTGTGTGTATGTGTGTGTGTTTGAGCTAAGCCTGCGTGTGCATGTGCGCAGGCGTGTGTGTTATACTCCAGCTAAGCCTGCCTTTGTGTGTGTGTGTGTGTGTGTGTGTGTGTGTGTGTGTGTGTGTGTGTGTGTGTGTGTCGCTTCGTCAGTGTGAGTGAGGCCCTCTGCCTTTTAGCCGCAGCGTTTACTGCCAACTCACTAATACTAGTAATGACATCCACTCCAGACAGGGACACACAACTCTATCTCTTCTCCTCTCCTCTTCCTTCCTTCCCTCCTTCCATAATCTCTCCCGTACCTCTCCTCCGTCTCTCACCTTCCATTTGAATTTCCGTCCTGTCCCTGTCTCTGACTTTACTCATCCCGCTCCCGTCCTCTTTCCGTTCTGATGATCTCTCCCTGCCTGGCAGGGCTTTTGAAAGCACTCGCGGCCTCCCAGAGCTCAGATTCCACAATGTTCCCAAACTGTCATCTCAATTTAAGGTTCCGCTCCTAGTGCTTCCTCAACACACCATGTTTTTTTTTTTTTGATTGGACCAGTGTTACTCTGCTGCCCTCCATGTTTCTATAATACATAAGGATATCTTATCAGTGTGTGTGTCTGTGCTTGTCATGCGCCACACTGCCTGCTGCACATGCTTAAAAGGCATCGCAGCCACTGATAATGTAACTGCTGGATAATGAAATAACTTGCCAAAATGTAATAAAGTGTTGGTGTAAATGAGTCAAAAATGTAATAAAACTTGTAATTATCTTTCTTTTTTTAAATCTTTTTTTTTTCCTGATAATGTAATGCATTATTACATTAACTGGTAATTACTGCATTATAAGGGGAATAACTTTTTGAAATTATTACAATATCAGTCTGAAGATGTCTTTACATTATCTGACTCTAAAAGGTGTTATTACATTTCGGCCCACTTAGAGTGACATTTTATGACATGCTGACAAGTTATTACATTATGGGATATTTATTACATTAGCGGTCACTTGTTTGTCACCTCTACTGTTAGGGGAGTTAATAACATACCATATGCCACCTCCTCCTCTTACCTGCAGACAAGCTTACATCAACACGACTGGATTTACATGAGTCAATGTGTTTGTGTACAGAGCCGTAATCCAGACCGGCATCGTCATCGCTGTGCCTGTGTGACGGATGGCTGTCCCTTCTTCGCCCCTTCCTCTTCCTCCTCTTCTTCCTCTTCCCCCTCCTCTCCGTTCTGATGCTCCTGCATGCTTCATGCACTGTAGCTCTCAGCCTCGTGGACATGCATATATGTTTGGGATTATATAATCAAGCTGTTACGCAACGCTGAGAGACTGAGGGAGGCAGATTCAGACACACACACACTTAGAGAGAGAGAGAGAGAGAGCGACAGAGAGGACGGGTGGTGGTGGTGGTGTGTGTGTGTGAGTGTGAGTGTGAGTGGGGGGGGGGTTAAAGCTTGTGTTTCATGTTTGGATTAAACCAAATCCCACTCAGCTCTACACATACACACACACAACTGCTCGCCCTTTTAAAATCCGCTGGTAAATCTCTGGTTATGGATGTTGGCTCTGTCTGAGAGTGTTATTGTGCAAAGCCTGTGTGTGTGTGTGTGTGTGTGTGTGTGCACGTGCAACGTATCGAACCCCCCCCCCCCCCTTGCCCATTCTTGTTCTATGTGAATTTCTCTCTCTCCCCCTGACACACACACACTGTAGTCTAGCGTATGACAGTGCAGATTTCACAGGATCTAATCCCTTTTTTCCCTCATCCTCTGTTCCTGACTAAGTGTGTGCGTGTGTGTGTGCGCGTGCGTGTGTGTGTCCACCTCTCATATGGCAGCATTAGCACCCACTGTGCCGTCTCCGAGACTAGATTCGGGGGTTTTAAACGTGAATTCGCCTTTTTTTTTTTAAAGTGTTACACAACCGAGTCCCGCAGGTGAGCAATCCACCCACTCCTGCACCGGCCCAATTTAAAGCGTCAAGAGGCACACTTCACATCCTCTTCACACCACGGTAATCAACAGCTGAACATCACTGAATTTCTATGCTTACTTGATCACTCACAGTCTCCCTAAACATCTTCAAGTAGTGCTATGAAAGGGCTAGAGTGAGTCCGATGTCTTGGGCTGATATTTGCCTTTTAATAAAAGCAGGATATCTTCCAGTCAGTGTCGTCCTCCAACAATATAATGGATATGATGCAGTTTGTTTGATTATATATTTATTGTATAGTTGATTAATACCGCACTGGTTGTCCATGGGAAGCCCTTGAACTGATGTCTTCTTTCTTATTATTAATATTATCCTATATTTCAAGAGTTTTACTGTCCCATGATGGTCTAAATGCTGTTTCAGAGGCTTTTACACCCTGTCAAGAATAACATTCTGGGGAAAACACTCTGAATACTTGTAATTTTTAGCATGAAAATGGTCAAATTTGACTGAATATCGGCTATCGGCAGCTTTGGACCCATAACCGCCAAACCCTAGGTCACCGCACAGTAAGGTCACTGCTTTCAAACTTTACTTCCTTGCTGCCCTGGCAGGTTGACTGATCTCACACCTGCTCCACAGATTTATCCTCCTCAGCGGCATGGAGGGGGGAGATGGGGTACTATGTCAGAGTGACAGTTTGGGGTTAGCTTTACCCGCCCGTGCCCCTAATCGCTCCGTCTTTCACCGCGGACTCATCCCCTCTCTCTCTCTCTATCTGTCTCTTCGTCTCCGTCCGCTCGGCCGCGCTCTTGTCTCCGATGATGAATCACCAAAGGGGAAACAATATTCTCAAGGTAAACGCACTGTGCGTCCGGGGCAGAGTCCCGGTGAGGGCTGGGGCACCTGTTTGCTTGTGCATTAATACTGTATGTGCTCATGGGAGTCCCCCGCACTAGCTTTAAATCACCAACTTGGCAGCAGCATCTCCATTCAAATCCATCTTCCTTCCTTCCAGGTGGCAGAGAGAGTTCAGGAGGATGGTGCCTCTGAGCTTTCTTGCACTTGAAGCTCAAGGACTCTGCCAGGTGAATGCACCCTCTTACAAAACAGTTCTATACAGTACTAAAATATGGTTCTTTATGCTTGTACCATTGCAGGACCCTTTAAAAATGCATGAAATGCTGCAAGCCAGCTGTATTAAAAGAACAGTAGTTCAAAGAAGAGAGGACAGAGAGTGCTTCTATCGGGTTTTTGGTGGAGGAGTTCCAAGGCACTATTCAAGCGAGAAATTTAAAAAGCCTCCATTGCGTTACTCATGCATTACTGTCAAAAGAACAACTTGTTGGCCTACATTTGAAATGGACCCTCCTCTGTGCACTTTCTTTTCTTCATGCAGTATTGTGTGCTACTCCTGTTGTAGTTTCTTTTGAATTAGCCACGCAACAAAGGCTTTTTATATTTTTTTTGCTTGAAGAGTGGAACTACTTTCCTACTCCTTACAAGGGAAACGGACGACCAATCAAAATCGAGCAAAGAAGCTTTGTCCGTAGCCTGTTGGCAGACATGCTAACACATACAGAATCTCACTTGAACTAACTGTAAACAGCTTCTGTAAAGGCTTCATCTCTGTAATATGTTAGCACAAACTTGAGGCGCGACAGTGTCTACAACTGACATTTTAATAACAAACTCAACTGGAATTTTCTTCTCCCTGCCAGGACGTTCAATATAGTGGCACAAAACAAAAATGGCGATAGTTCCACGACCTTTTGGATTACAATGTGATGTTAGTGAGGAGAACTGGTGCCATGACATTACAGGAGGCAGGCCAATTTCACACAGGTATACACATGCCTGCATTTAGGCTTTGAGGAGGCCCTTATAGGTTGACATGCACATGGCTCACTCGTCTCATTCACACACACACATGCACACATACACACTAGAAATCCTAAACATCATGTCTCAGGGAATCATCTATCTCTCTGGCAGTGGCCGGTATTGGCCCTAGCAGGCCGAATCCCATCTTTCTGCCTCATCATGTTTCTCAACACGATTCATAATGCAATCCAAAATGCTACAGAATTGTGGGACTGTATGTATGTGTGAGTGATAACAGTAGAACACTTATGCCAGAAATGGAGGAGGAACTTAAATGTTAAGAATACATTATCATTATTATTATTATTATTATTATTATTATTTTGTATTATTATTTAAAATAGGCCAGAAGTTAGCTTGTTTACATGGTGCAAAGAGACATTCTGATATGGTGTCATAATTGATCTGTATGAAGTATGTGCTGCCTGATCAAACTGACACAGGATTCTTGAGATTCTTGAGACATTTGCATCCTGAACTTCAACATAACTGGACTAATATTTCACAAGGAGTAACTTTGAGAATTCACATCCTGATCTTACATCTTGTGACAATAACAGTAAGGAAATATTTTTCTAAATAAATTTCAAAGTTTCAAATGATCTTTGGAGATTAAAAAAAAGGTCTCCATAAATTCTGATACTGTACTAATGTATATTATCTTTTTCCTACAGTGTGTGACACTAAGGAGGCTTGTGGAGACCACAAGGGTTTGGTCTCTCCAGCCAGCGGCGGTGGAGATGCTGGTCTCTCAGACTATGATCTGCTGGTCTTCCTCTCTGTACCTGGCTTTGAGCATCTCGAGGCCGACTTCCTGCTGTGCGTCACCAAGCACTATGCGGCCGGAGACCGATGCTACATGTGCCGGCTGCCTTACGCCCGTGTTGCTGACCTCCAGAGGCACCTGTTGTTGGCCAGCTGGGAACCTGAGAACAAGTGCATCTTCTTTTACCAGTATGCCTACAAAGAGATGATGCGTGTGGCTACCAAGGCCGAAGAAGAGGCCCAGTGCTCCAGTCCCCAGCCAGGCTGCAGCGGCCTGCACCTGAAAAGGACCAGAGAGATGGCAGACCTGAGCTCCAGTAGCTCCTCAGAGGATGATTCGACCTCTGACTCCTCGGACTCCTCAGACTACTCAGACTCTGCAGAGGACGAGGACATTAATGTTTTCATGCAAACGCAGAGGAAGAGAAGTTGGGATGACCTGCGCTTCAGCGACTCATCCACAAACGGGTCCTCAGATAAGGATGACATCGATGTTGTCATGCCTAGACATAAAAGGCAGAGGAAGACCAAACACCTGGAGCCTGAGCTGATCCGTCGGGAACTAAAGCGAAAACGCAGGAACGCCGAGTCTGCCTCTGAGATGAGGAGGAGGAAGAAGGCGAAGGTGAACCGGCGCAATGACAAGCTGGCCCTGAGGCTGGCTGAGCAGTTTGATGACTAGGGTTGTCACTGTAAAAACTTTACTTTTATGCACTGTGTTGAAAAAAAAAAAAAAAAGAATAAATATGTACATTTTCTATAAAAAGATGTATTTGATTTTGTTCACTTTGAAATCATTTTAGTGTAGAAAACATGGCTGTTCAGTAATTGATGCCAGTGTGGTTTGCAATCAGGTTTGTGAATTTGCAAAGAAATCTTGTGGTCATTCACCCATGGTGTAAATAGAGACCGTATACCTTCAAGATAGCAAAATGGAATTGAAACAATGTTGACCAGATATCAAGCAAAACCGTTGAAACGACATTGATCTCCAACATTGATTTGGTATTGATCTTGCTCATTGTTTAGGCCAATGATTCAACACTGAAAAATCGACCATGTCCAACATTGAATCAATGTTGATTCAACTCTGAAGTTCTGCGCTTGCCCATGGTTGAATAATGATTGATCTAGTGTTGAAGTATTGCAAAGGTTTTAATGTTGAAACAATGTTGAATCAATGATTGTGTAATAATTGATTTAACATTGAAACTATGTCAAATCAGGCTTTTTTTTACAGCATACATTTAAATGCAATACAGCCTAATTTAAATGCAATACAGCCTGATTTAAATGCAATACTACAATAATAAATTAAAAATATATACATTTATTAATACAATGTACAATACAATAACACTAATCTTGACATACAAAAACACAATAACAATTTTGGGCTTGTCTCCAAAAAACAGCGTTTGTTGCATGTTTTTCTGGGGGCATCAACACAGCATCTGTCAGAATGTACAGCCACTAACACGTAGCTTTATCATGAACATAACAGAAATCAAATTTCTACCAGTCAGTGAACAACTTGTGAACTAATTAGTGAATAAATAAAAAATAAAAAAATACATTCACACACAGTGTTCTTAGTCTAACTTATTTGAGTCATGTCTGAGTAGCCAACCGTGTAACTACCTAACAGACCAGTCTAACTCACTGACCTAATTGAGTTATGAGTTATATCATTTATAGGATGCAGGTATCAACGGCATGAACTATTGCATCACTGCCAACTACACATAACAAAAAGTATAACTAAATTAATAGTAATCATGTATATACAAATCCAAAAATTCATACTGTCCTTAAAAAATAAAATTGAATGTTCCCACATGTGATCTTGAAGCACATGTTTGGACATGCCTTTTACATGTTGTTTTTTCCCACGGTGCAGCCGAGATCAGGAGCCAGATTCAGGTCAGGCAGTCAGTCATACATCTGTCGCTTGATGAGACTGAGTCCCACACAGTGAGCCCCACTTTTCACTGATTTACCCGCCGATTTACAGACATCCACGTCTTCTGCTGCCCTGCAAACCTTAAACCTGCAATAAGCAATTAGAGGAGGAAGATGAGACCCTGTAACCAATCCTGAAACTAACGTGTGCTACGTGGATATTTCTGTGAGACGTAATGATATAAAGAAATAGCCACACAGCAGCAGATGTGTTGCTGTTTTCACCTCTTTTCTAATGCCTGTTGTCAAAGCCAGCCCGAGTAATGGCGGGATCGATGAAGCGAGCGAGTAAATGTTTTCAACTAGTAAACTTCCTACCTGCCTCTTCACTTGTCATTGTGGGACATGTGACCTTCAGCAGGAGAAAAATCTGGCAAAGCGAGACTGGTAACTGGCGATATTTCTCCATAGGTACGTGCTGTGTGTGTTTACAAATGTGTTGCTGTTTCTGTCACCCTCTAGTGGTCAGAAAAAATCGCTAGTGTAGCTTTAACGGAAGGTAACGTTATTTTGAATGGATTAGAATGGATAGAACAGTCTTTCTCATTCAAATCAACGCTCCTGGATGATCGGCAGCGAGCAGTGGAAAACTGGCATCTTGCGCTATCTCTGTCGCTTTGCTGTCAGTGGGGAGGCTACTCAAGGATTTCTGGACCGATTGGGTTCAGTCCCTCTATATTACTGTTGATAAGTCGTCACATTTTATTCGTTTAACAATAGTATTGTAACATTACAAAGCTAACTCACTCACGCTGTGTGGCAGCTGGTGACACACTTTATGGCCTTAATAGCCAAACTTCCGTCACCATAGCAACTAACTGTAGATGCCATTTTTTGGTGTACCAGCCAAAATACCATAGAAAACAGTGGAAAGACCGTTCTATCCATTCAAATTCTGTGGTTATTACCTTGTGGTATTGAAGTATTGACGTGTATTTCCCAGACCCAAAGCGAGATTTGGGTACAACTTTGAATTTGGATATGGCCTCACGAGACTAAGAGACTGTAGGATTTTCTTTCGGTCCTTGTTGAGCTGCCATGTCTGGAATGGTTACGTAGACTGCTGATGGCCTGCAAGTTACTGCTCCTGCTGTTGTTACTTTTCACTGAAGTTGCGTTGGAGGCGTTCGGCTAGCTAGTAGAAGATCCATTCTACACTGCCTAGTTTCCTGAAAAAGTAATTTCATTTTACATTATATTGTTTTATTTAGGTTTTGCATATGGTTTGTTGGACTTCTTTGTTGTAGGCCAAGTGAGCTTAATCCTTTGTTGAGGATGTACTGCCTGGCTAAGTGTATGTTAGAGGTAGCGTTAGTTGATTTGTTTTGGTTCCATGACTTGCTAATACGCTCACAGCAGGCGAGAGTGTAACTAGCGCTAAGCTAGTTTTGACTCGTTGAGTATTAGAAGAACCTTTTAAGCACCACACTGGGTCCTTTAATCTGATTTACCTTTTTTTAAACATTTAACAAATCAGAGAGTCCTCAGAGTCATTACAGTTGAATATGGAAGCAGCACCGTAACCAAAGAGCCCTCCTTTTTCTGTAGAGGGGAGGAGGGAGGAGGGAGGGAAGAAGGACAGGATGTGTTGGGTAGTGGGACGATGGAGCGAAGGGTAAAGGTCCAGGGGGTTGAAGGGATGAGGGGGAATGAGAGAGGGGGAGATGGATGAGGTGGCTGGAGAGAGAGAGTGAGAGAGAGAGAGATGGAGGTAGAGGCAGAGGAGGGGGGGTTGAATGGCGGGTACAAGGCTTTATTTAGTGCATGCCTGCAGGTGTTGCCTAGTAACAGAGAGGAAACAGATCGAGGGAAGAGAGCTGGAGAGCACATCTCCCTTTATCTTTTTCACTCTTTCTCTTCGCTCCTGGCCTTAGCCTCTTCCAAAATCCCAATGCACGCACACACACAAACAAACAAAGACTCACTCACACTCACACACACACACACACACACACACACATTCACAAATACACATAGCAAAAGCTCGGCTTCTCATTAGCAGTCAGGATGGCGGCTGTCCTCCTGTCAGGAAGACGAGGAGAAAAGGAGGGCAAGGAGAGGCAGGAGAAGAGAGATGAATGAGGGAGGAGAGTAGCTGCGGAGGAGAGAAATGCAGTGAAATCCTCCTGTAAAAATATCAGCCAAGGTTGTTGCCATAGCATTCGCTGCTCCCATACACTTTCCCATCATTGCACTCTGTATAAGACCCAGAGTATGGCTGTGGCGAGCGAGTGCTCTGCAGTTTTGTATGCTTTCTCCTCCCTGGAGAACGATAGATTAGCACACATCCATTCAACATTATAGCTTTTGTCTCATTCTCACTCTGATTTGCATTTCCTATGCAGGATCATGCTGGAGAGCTGTTAAAATGAGCAAGTATGGCAGCTTAATAAACCAGCGGTGCGCTGTTGTATCATTCAGCCAATCAGGAGCATTTACAGCACTGATCAAGGTTAGATCGAGGGCACTCCGGGTGTGTGTGCATTGTGTGTGTGTGTGTGTGTGTGTGTGTGTCTGATCGACCCAGTTACCTGCAGCCTTGTTTAAAAATACAGAAGCTAACAGATCAGGGCAGGTGTAACACACACCTCATTCCACTCAGACACACACGTAACAGAGAGAGAGGAGAGAGAGAGAGAGGAGAGACAGAGAGAGAGACATTCCCATTCACATTGTGTCTGTTGTTTCTACACAAACACTAATAACTTCCATATAGACTACAGATGATATGTGTGGTGGTGGAAGAACCGAATACACAGCAACACAGATCCTCCACTGTCCAGGCACTGAGACACACACACACACACACACACACACACACACACACACACACAGATACAACAGGAAGAATGTAAAAATGTTGATCCTTTATCTTGATGCTTTGGCAATATTGTTCTTCAATTTAATTCTAATAAAGCACATGAATTGAATTGAGAGAGAGACTGAGAGACAGACAGATAGTGGATCAAATGGCATCACTGATGTGGCTGATGATCCAAGGATGTGTCCAATACCTGGATTACTAATGAACGTGTATGTCGAGTATCTGTGTTGGCTTCTGTGTATTCTCTCTATGCAAAAGGCTGTATCCTCTATACCGGTGAAAATCCAGTCCGGTGTTTACAGCGCTGCGACTGTGACTGTGTGAGCGCTGTCTACTGCTCATGCTCATGCATGCATGTCTTGGTGGCAGAGGGAGGGGTGTGCTTTGCATTTCAACATCCTATCCCTCGCTCCCAGCGTCTGCACAGGCTTTTCTCTCTTCCTATTCTTTGATTTTTCCCCCGCACGCTTGCAGTCTGCATTCTCTCTCCCTGTCTAGTTCTATCAGTGCGGGAGTCTCTTTTGGGACGGGGAGAGGAGCGGGATCACCTTGAAGGAAGATCTTTAATGCACCGAGGAGACACAAGTCCTTTTATCTGGTTTGATGTAACTCACACACATATGTACACATTTACACACATGCACGTCAAGGTCAGGGTCATTTGTTTCCATTTCAATCAGTTCAGAAAGTGGATTAAAATCCCCCCAAAATTGGAACTTTATTGAATTTGTAAGGTTCATGCATCCTAACTTGAATTAACTAATTTAGAATGAATGCTGTATCGGTTGCCAGTGAATTGATTGTATTAAAAGTGAATCGACCCCAACCCTGGTGCACATGCGCGTACACATGCACATAACAGTACACACTCAAAAGGCATGGAGAGAGTCCAATTAATCCACACCTAAAAAGCCGTCTGGCGTCACGGAGAGCTGGCTTCTCCTGAAAGCACTGGAAAAGGGTCTAAAAATACATTTTTCCCACATGCACTGTGCCATATAAAATATTTATAGTGAGCCCCAGTCTGCGAAGAATGGCAAAGACGCTGCTGAGAGAGAGAAAGAGAGAGAGAGAGAGAGAGAGAGAGAGAGTGTCTAGCTGCCACAGCTTGCTGTTCCCTCCAGCACACAGTGCCAAAGCTTACATAACAGCACACTGCAGTTTGAAAGAGAAGAGAGAGTACAGGAGCTTCACACTCTCTATCTGTACTTAACACACACACACACACACACACACACACACATACACACACACATACAGAGAGTGAAAGAGAAAGAGAGGATGAGAGAGAGAGGACTGAGTGTATGGTGTGTTCTTTCTCCAGGATCTATATTTATCACCTCTTTTTATACTTTACAACTATCAGCTCATACGCACATTCTGATTTTGCCAGTTTTTTGAGTTGTTGAGGTGTAGCATAGCATTATAGGTATTCATTAAAGAAATGTAAGGAAAGATATCCAAATTGTTTGATTTGGACTGCATTAATATTGCAGAGAGAGTCAAATGGTTGATGTTAGCTACGTTAAGTAATGGAAGGCTGTTCATATGACAAAAAAACTACCAAGACAGCAAAGGGAAGGCTAGCTTTGCTATGCATGTAGTTAACTAACTGTTAGCGAGCTAGCTAGTGTTAGCTGCCCAGCAAACATTCATGTTGAATAGTTGATACAGCTGGACCAACTTTGAAAACCTGTGTAAATGACGCCAAAATGAAAGTTGAGACGACATCCGTAGTCGTGTAGCTGCTACCTCAGTTCAAAAGAATTTTAAAAGCTGTTTTAATATGATCATATTGTGAGAATTTTGTGCACATTTGGGTCGGCTTGGCTGCCTCTGTCTTGTTAATCAATCTAGGAATTCAAAGTAGCTAGCCAGCTAGTTGCTAGCTGACAGACTACTTAGCTAATGAACACTAAGCAGCTGAGCTAACTGAGTCCTGGTTGAGTTAGGTACTTTCATAATGATTACAGACACTCTGGCTGGAGGAGTTTTTGGCTCCATCACGGCATAAAAATGTGGAGTTGAGTCCAGCAGCGACTTGGCAAAATGAAGACATGCAGCTAGGCTACTACATCATCCAGAGTCTGATATAGCAAACAACAACCATTCTTCTAATGTGTTTGATGGGTCTGCCTTCCATTAATCAAAATAGACTGAACAAACCCTACTTTTATGACTTGTTATGGAGCCACATTCATTTTTAATGCCCCCCCACCCCCACCCACACCCACACACACACACACACACACTCACAGTCCCTAACACACAATACATGCATGATCATGTGTCCAAATCCTCCCACACACGTGCACACAGCCCATCCATCCTATCCATATACTGTATGTATCAAGAGGGAAAACAAATTCATTATTTAACACCATATTTCCAAGCGAGATGCTAGTATACTGGGTATAGATGCATAATGTATATAGACTATAGAATGAAATCACATCTCTATCTGGGATCCCTCTCTCTTCACAGTTAGGCCTCGGGACTCTTCATCTCATTCATGTACTATAGCAACGGCATCACTTATGCACATACTATTTTTTTGTTATTATTTCTTATCTAGTGAGGACAGATATTCTTCAGCTATTCCTACACAGGCTGAAACCTCTATATGGTTTTCCAAGACAGTGTCATATAGTCCTGTGGCATGATCAACAGATTAATATATCATCCGTTATTCATATATCATCAATGCAAGTATTTCATGCATTTTGAAAGACGGCTATACGCGTCGTGGAGTGACTTTTGTATGGAGAGGGAGGGGGATCAATAATTCAACAGTGGCTTTTTAATGGCTTCTCCCCCGGGGGTTTCTGGGCCACTGGTTTTTCTTCTGTGACCCTTTTACGGCCTCTCACCGCCTCTCGTGATTCTCTTGACATTAACTCCGTCATCTATAGAACGGCGGAAGTGTTTCCGAGTGTGTGAGAGGGTTTTGCGTGGGCGAGCGTGTGTCTACGAGTGTGTGTGTGTGAGCATCCTCGGCCCAGCTCTCGCCACGTTCCGGGCATTCTGGGAAATCTCCCCGGCGCTGCACGTCCGCGAGGATGGAGCCAAGGAAACGGGAGACTCACAAATCACATCTGATCTAATGAAGTTAATACAATTCAGATGGAGAGGAGCGGCTCGCTCTCTCCTCTCTGTGCTGCTTGACCTTATCTTGCCATCTTGTTGCCTCCCTCTTTTCAAAATCCCCCTCTTTAGTTATAACTGAGGATCAGAATTCCACTACATTCTCCAGTTGGTGATCATCATCAGGCAAACAACCACTATTAACCACTAAACTCCGCAAATAAAACGGTGGGAAGACTTGAGTTTAGGAGGATTTACCCTCCACTACATCCATAATCCTGAATAAAACAATGGCGTGGGCCAAATAAAACAGCTTATCACTGTTTTCTCACCCGCATTAAAATCTCATCCCAAGTAAGCATCGCCCCCACGAAAATGAAAACAGGTGGCATATGCCGGCATCAGACGGATTGCCGTGGCACTATTTTCTCACGCCGCGCGCGCTTTTACAAATCACGTAAACGGCTTACTCAAGAGGGGGGGTTTGTCGCTTTTTTGGAATAAAAGCAATAACCTGAATACATAAACGCAGTCACGGTCACCCTCTTCTTGTCTCTTCTCCCGTCTCTCTCTGCATCCCGTGTGTTTTTTTTCTTCTCTCTCTCTCTGCCTGAGCCTCGCTGAGGTTGTTTTGCTTGTGTTTGTGTCAAGGTAACCTTCAGGGGATTGAATCGTGTTGTCTCACAATTGAATAATGAATGTTTTTGTCTATCGCTTCCACTCGAATCCCGAGCAGGAGAGTGCACACAAACACACTCGGGCGCACACCCACACATACGCACAGAAGTTGCTTTCTTGCATGTGTTGCCTAATCAGGAAATGAAGCTCATTTGCTTGCCCCGGCGTTCCTCGGAGTATTCAGTATGGTGTCATCAATATCTCTCTCGCTCTCTCTGATGCGCACACCGCTCTGTCTCTCTTGCTCCCTAATGAACGGCGGGGAAACGTCAACTAGACAAAAACAAGAGTGCTCTGGGATCAATTAATTGGGATATGTCAGTAATGATGATCGCAAATCGCGTCAGTACGTGTGTGAGGGCGGGCGCGTGTTCGCACAGTTCAGCAGGCTCGGGTGTTAATGATAATTTGAGGGCCACTGCACTGTCTCTGCCATCAGCGCCTGCAGAGGAGGTGCTGACAGAGACTGGACCTTGACCTTAAAATGTGTGTCCATCCCAGGCCATTTCCCATGGTGTGTTAGGCTTTAATGCTGCAAGGTTATGGTAGTTCAGGATTTGGACATATGCAGGAGTATTCAAAATGTCAAGAGAGGCAGCTATACAATGCATACACTGCAAAAAATGTCCATCTTAACGAATAATTTAGTCTAGTGAATCTTACAACCTTACTTTCCTTGAATCAACTGGAAAAAAACAGACAATGGGGTGAGAGAATTCCTTGTTTCCAATGCAAAACAACTTATTTCAATACTTATATTGAATTAATTGACTTTATCTTGACTATTATATATATCGAAATTCAATATATCGCGATACAAATATGTGACAATATGTATCGTGGGGCAGAAAAATGAATTGCGATATTAGCTACATTGTGTTCTGCTGTAGTAATCACAAATGAGACGGCTTGACTATCTCAAGCTCTCCATCTAAACTATATTAATTGCACGTAATGACATTTTTAATCATTTTTCAATGCCATTGCTAGACAGATTTTTGGCTGAGAGATAAACATCATTCTGCACAGTCATACTTTGTTATCGTAGTTCTATCGAATCGTGAACCCCATATTGGGTATTGAATCGTATCGCGAGATAAGCATAAGCATCCCTATTATATACTATACTATACTATACTTTACTATTATATATTATATTGACATTGACTATTATCTTATCATTCCACTAGTATCTACATAATGTCAGTTAATTTCAATGTGATTGAAACCAGATGATTTGCATTGGAAGCAAGTGAAATTATCTCACTCCATTGTCACACTTTTTTTTACACTTGTTTCATGAAAAACAGGATTTTAAGACTCAACACTAGACTTGTGAATGACAAGTGACTCGCTAAGATGGACGTTTCCTGCTGTGAAAATGCATGACATACTCCAGCTGCCTTTTTTTGCAGTGTACCTGTATTTAACCTTGGCGACACAACCGCTTGGATGTTATGTTCGGCTGAAGTTCATCTGTAATCTCTCCCCATGACCCGGGCACACTCTCTCTCTCTTCAGCACACCCGCTTACACACACACAGCTGGTGCCAGTGGCGCCGTGTCAGATTAGGACGACCACTCCGTGCACAACAAGGGAACACCGCGTTCCCGTGAAGCTGAAGGACTTCTGATAAAAGCTCAGGAGTAGAGGAGGGAGGATTACAGACTGTTCTGGCTGAGGATGTTTGCAACAACGTCTCATTGAGCACGACTGCAGCAAATGAAAGTAGGACAATGCAGGGGCCAGGAAAAGGACAAACCAGTCTGAAGTGGGTCATTAAAATGTATGTAAGTGCAGGAGGGACGGCTGCAGAGAGTGAGGATGCCAGGTGTGCGAATAGGAAACAAACCACAAGTCCAATCAGCAGAGTTTGAATAAGCTGTAACTTTTATTGCACATTCCTGTTTGGTCTTGCAACGACCTTTCACCTTTTGAACTTCATGACCTCGGTCTGGACCAAACGCTCAAGTCAGGAGTTGGGATGAAGTCGCCCGGAGATGCTGATCACAGGTCAGATGTGCGCGTTCCCTCATAACTGGGATTAGAAGTGAAGTATAGGGAGGTCATGCTGACCCTAGATCAGCGCCCCGGGGGTGAACTTCAGTCCGGATCTTTGTGTTGACTGCATTATCCATAAGCCAAATCGCCGTCTAGACCAGGACCAATGGGGAAGGGACAGCGGTGACATCACGGAGGGGACTAGGAAGTATTTTAGGGAGCTAGGGAATTCACTTAATTCCACTGAGATGCACTCCATGTCAGCTCCCAATGAAGGAAATACTCCCTTGATAATCTTGAGGCTTTGCAACACTCTGTCCTTCTTTAGTCCCTGAAATCCCCCCCAAATAAACACACCTTCCCCCCATCACATCAAATGCAAAGGCTATCATTCTCCGTAAGGATTTTTTTTTTTTCTTCTCGTTTTCTTGTGACAATACCTGCGACATGCTTCAAATCTTCATTTTGGCAAACCACAAATAAATTAAAACACAAACATTCATATAACACAATGTGACATTTTTTTTTTAGGACGCGTCGAAAGAAAAAAAATACATACAGAACCCAAAAAAAAAAGAACAAGAGAAGAGAAGCATTTGCTGTTTTGTTTTTTCCCCCATATTTTTTTCTTGCTTTTCTTGAAAAAAAGATATAGCTAGCTACCAATCACTTATCACATGCAGATATAATACAACATAATCAATTCACCCAGTTAGTGTCTGCAAACTACCGATCTAAACTATATCACAAAATTATTCTCTTGAAACCAGCAAACACTCAGCTTTGAGATATTTTGTCTTAATAATAATTCATTTTACAGTTTTCTCCGCTCTCAAGCCAAGAGAACACTATACGATCGACCCTGAAATGACTAGCCAAATTGAAAGAGGACTAACACGCTTTCACTTCGTACATGATCACATACCAGATGGTGTGTTTTTTGTATATTTTTTTTTTTCTTCTCTTTTTTCACCGTGGGAGCGTAACGCACATATCTGACACACTCGCGCACACATGCACTCGCACACAGGCAGACATTTATTATCGTCCCGGAACGCAAATCCGTCCGGCTTGGCGGTTTTAACGTCCCGCTCCAGGATTACGGCTGGGCTGCTGAGAGCTGTCCGGCATTGAGCTGCCCCTATCCCAAACTCCCTCCTTCCCCCTCCCCCCCGCCTGCCTACCCCTCTAACCCCCCCTCCCCACCCGACGGGGCAGGAAAAGGGGGGGGGGGGGGGGGGGACTGACAAATGTCAGAGCCGGGCGGGAGGTTTGACATCCTCCATCCTTCTCCCCTCGCTGCTCCCCTCTAATGACGCTCGGCTGAAATGTCAGGCCAATTAGCAGCTTTTCCCTCTGACATTTAACTGGCAGATAGCAAAACAAACACATGAGGAACACGCCGGACGGGACGGATACTCTGCGGCCAGTAGGGGCCCGATTGATCGATGCTGATGCTTGTGTTACTGTAACGCCGAGGCTAGCCTTAACAGTAAATGATAGATATTCACGCCTTCCTTGCATAAAGAGCGAAAGTACGGCTGTGTGTGTGTCTGTAATCACAGCGGGCGCGGCGAATACTATCTGTCTTCGGCCATTTTGCGAGCCACCTGACATTTTCAAGGAGCGGCCGGTAGCGATCAAAGCTCCCACACTTCCCTCTCCCTCTTCTTCTTCGTCTCCCTCCCTATCGCCATCCCTCTCTCCCTCTCTCTCTCTCTCTAAGCAGACATCAATCAGGAAGGTACTGAAGCGGAGCCTCGCGCACTCGTTTAAAGCGCCACTCCATCCGCGGCGGCGCTCTCCCTTCTGTCTGTCTTCATTTCTGCTGGGTGTGAGGCCGCAGGTGTAACGCGCAAGTGTGTGTTGTGTATGTGTGTGTGTGTGTGTTTGGAGCACAGCTAAACGTCCAAAGCATCTATTCTATCATTCTTTAGTTCTTTAATGGTTCGGAGAGAGGCGAGCGTGACAGACTATGTGCACACAGATAGTCGCTCACAACCACGCGCATATATAATAATAATAACAATAATAATAATAATAATAATAATAATCAGGACGTGACATAGACAGTGCAACAAGACAGCAAAGTGTAATCTAGCATAAAACAGCACTCCCTTTAGGCCTTAGTCCTCATTCACAGTAAATCATATTTTTCTCTGTTTAAAGGGTCGTCTCCCTCACTCTCTCACACACACACATACACTCACTCAACACCACGCACACACACACTGAGGCCTGGCCATCAGCTGTACCATCTGGTATCTAAATCATGGGAATTACAAGTCTTCTTCCTCTCCTACACACACATGATAATATGAGAGGAGAGAAAGAGAGAGAGAGAGCAAGAGAGGTGATTGACTGTCATTCTATTTATCATACATAGTCTCTGCATAAAGCAACGTGTGACGTTTTTTTTTTTCTCCATTAGAAATCAATATCCATCTACGCAACAGTGAGCTCTAAATTTAGCCACGAGAGAGACGGAGAGAAAAAAAATAACAGAGAGAGAGAGAGAGAGAAACAAAGTGAGCGAGCCAGCTAGAGAAAGAGAAAGAGAGAGAGAGAGAGAGCACAGCTCCACGTAAAATTACAATCTTCATGTTGCATTGAACTGTGAACAACGGCACAGTCGAAAAGAAAGGGGGAACGAAAGAGTGAATGAGCGAGTATAAACGCCAGTGCGCTGCCCGTCTATTAAACATTAACAGCTTCATTTATATGTAAATGACCCGACAGCCAGAGAGAGACGATGGAAAGTAATGCCAGTTCAGTGCTATGTCGTCAGCATATATAGAGAGAAAACGGGGAGGGGAGGGCAGGGGAGAGAGGGAGAGGGGGAGGACGGGACGGCGAGGAAGGGCAACGGGGACGGAGGAGAGGGGGGAACGAGTCTCTTCTTCATTCAGTAGTCTTTCACATGGGTGGCAGCGAAGTCCGCGCCGTCCGCTTTGTCCCGTCGCGCGTGCACGGGTGTGCGTTGGGAAAAAACAGAAACCAAAAAAAAAACAAAAAAAACAATCCACCGATAGTAACGCACACTCCGACGCACACAAACACACACTCCCAGTGGATGTCCAAGAGAGTGAGTCACTACTCAGTTCACTCACACACACACACGCGCATACACACACACACACGCACACACCTCCCCTCTCTCTGGCCTCCCCCGACCGGGAGAAAGGAGAGATGAAGAGAGGGAGGGGAACGAAAGAGAACCAAAGTGTCGCTTTCTTGGAGGACGAGTGACGATGACAGCCGGGTGTCCGCTCTCCGAGAGTTTTGGTGGAGATGAGAAACGAACCCTCCCACCCCCCCACCTCAAAAAAAAAAAAAAAATCAAGAAAAAACACAAACTGGAGTGAAACAGAAGAAGGTGATGTCGGGAGATTGTTGAGTTAGCGTGGTGTGTCGTTTCGCGTGTCGGGGCTAGCTGGGTTTCTCCGGCTAGCGCGGGGTGGGGGCGGGGGAGCGGGGGCGAGGGCGGGCCGGGCCGGCGGACGGGGGCCCTCAGCCGTCGGACACGGGCGGGGACACCCAGCCGTACTTCTCGTGGGTCTTCACCAGGGACTTGAAGGTGGCCTCGGCTTCCTTGCGGCTGAAAGCCTTCTTGGACTTCCCTGCTTTCCTACAAATGCGCCCCTGTGGAGAGAAAGAGCCATAAGGTTACTGAAGCCATACTTCATTCTGTTTTTTTTTTATCAGGGTTCTTCCTGGGGTCCGCAAACATTCATACCTATGGGCAATCCACCTACTTTATGTTATGTTTTCACCCATGCTAGTCTGTCTGTCTGTCTGTCTGTCTGTCTGTCTGTCTGTCAGCAGGATATCTCAAAAACCTGTCAACGGATTTCCATGAAATCTGCTAGACAGATAGGCCGTGGGCCAAGGAACTGGGTGATCCGGATCTGGGATTTCTGCCATTAGACGATTATAATTTTTTTTTTAGCCCTAACTATGAAACTAACGGAGATAGAGAGTTGATTCCAAATCCTAAGGGTGTGTTTGCAGGGTCAAGAAATCACTTTAACTTAAAACGTAAGTGACAAGAACATTGTTGGGTGTAACAGCAGGCTGGAGAATTGTTCAGCGTTGGCAGAGCTTTGTGCTCTCCGATTGCCTTCTACTTTGTTGCAGGTCAAGATTGAGCCAAGTCATTAACATATCAATTTTGCTTTCAAGGCTACCTGAACGAAAAAGGTCGTTCTATATAAATCCAAAACATCTACACCAATAAATCACTGCCTGGATCTGGATACGCTTTGTTAGATACAAAGGAGCATGGCACTCTCTATGTCTAGAAGCTGGCGGATTATTATGGGAAAGTGCATGATTTCTCTATGACTCAAGACTTTTCAGACAACATATAGGAAGACAGAGATGGACACACAGCCCACACATGCAGACGGATGAACTGGATGGTGAATGCACAGCCACAAGGGAGATGTTGACACTGCAAGTGCTCTGAATGCTGGTTGGACCAACATTAGATCAATGTTTAAAAGACCGGGCGAGGCCTTTTAAGACGTCACGTTCGATCAGAAGTGAAAATGTACCTTCCAGTACACTGGGCAATAGGGAGATAAGTGAAGACAACAGCCAACCATAATAGTAAATGACGCCAACATTGTAAATATGACAGAAAAGTAAATATATGAGCAGATAGCGCTCTTGCGATCGGTGTGAAAAGCATCTCACCCAGAGCGCTGTGACATCTGAGGGAAGAGACATGTTCACCCGGCCAGCACCTTGATGCAACCCTCTCCTCTTCACGCACCGGGGCTAATAATAAAATGTGGGATGGCAAGGCAAAAAAAATAAAAAAAACGAGAAAAGAGGTGTGGGCGTCGCCTGTGACGACAAAGCTGCTTATTCCGTCGTTGGCAGCGGCGCTAAGTCTTCCCTGAAGAAAAGCGCGTGGGCGGATGAATAGGGAAAGAAAAACAACTGTCTTCGCATTCACGTCGGAACATTGAGACGCCGCCGCCATGACACAGAGCCGTGACAACGTGTGATGCATACGAGCGCGTCACTCGATCTTGAATTGCATCATTTCATATATATACAGTACTGTGCAAAAGTCTTAGGCCCCCTAGATTTTTTATATACATTTCTTAGAAGTCTTACATGTTTATTTGTTTTCTGCATTAGTGTGTCAGTAAAAGTCAGTAAACGTTTTGAAAGCATCTGACATATGCCTAAGACTTTTGCACAGTACTGTACATATATATATAAATAAATCACCTCATCTCTGAAACACTATTGGGAGGCCAGTTGCTCACAGAGAGAAGGTCAAGACAGACAGAGGCAGGAGGGCTGACTCATAAAGCAACAGTAAATCATTGTCCATTGGTCATACTTAGTAATGGATTACATGAAGTGCTTTTTTATGTAGCTTGCTGTATAGTTCAAAAGGGCAATCAGATGTTTATTCCTCACAGGGAGGAAAAAAAAGAGACAATTTGCACCAAAGAGACACATCAGCACTGCTGTGATTGCTTGACTGGACACGATGCCCGCTGCTCTGTAACATGCAGGATACTTCACTGTATTTGTTTTTACATGCTCTGTGTAATACAATGCACCAGTCTCCACCCTCCTCCTCCCCCCCACCAGAATTTTTTTCTTGGCAGGGCAAAATCGCCTCTGAAAACACTACGGCACTAAGGCTTTCGCCACTGAAACCAATACTAATGAAATTCTTGGAGTAGGGGAAAAGCTCCTCTGAACGCTGCAGTGCACTACAGAGAAATACCCTTATATTATTACACATCCATAGTCTGCACCTTAATGCTGCATTTAAGCCCTTCTGTCTCTGTGATCGGGCAAAAAAGGAAAAAACACTGAGTAAACTGCGCTTTTATCTTATTGCAGAGGACCCAGGAGTGAGCCTGTGTTATATAGTAGCACAATGTCCAATGCACAGAGCAACAATGACCATCTTCTCAGGTAATTTACTTCTGTAATGAGACCTAAGGTGCTATTTTTCTCAAAGTAAGTTCCGCCTATGGGGGCGAGATCATTTGAAATGAGCTGATTTGAATTGGAAACAAGTGAAATGATCTCACTTCCCCATTGGCAGAATGTTTCCCTTGAAAAATAGGATTTTAGGACTCCAAACTAGAGTTACTGGCTTGTTAAGGTGGACATGTGCACAGGACATTGTGCCACTATATAACACTGGTTCACTCCTGGGTCCTGTACAATAAGATAACAGCTCAGTTTATTCAGTGGTTTTGCCTGATCAACAGGAAAGAAGGGCCTCGGTGCAGGATTAAGGTGCAGACTACGGAGAAAAAAACAATATAAGGTATTTCTCTGTAGAGCTCCAACCCACCTAAAACAATTTCATTAGTATTGGTTTTAGTGGAGAGCCTCTGTGCCACAGTGTTTAATGCTGTTTCAGAAGCAATTTTTCACTTTTTCTTTTTTTTTTTTTAAATCAGATTTTAGGACTGCGATATGGACATTTTTTATTTTTTTTTGCAGTGCGTGCTTCTCAGATGAGGTGATAACATTGAATGATCTGGAGATTAGGGTTACAGTTTCCATTCCTGTAACAACATTGGCCTCATTTCACTGTGGGGCTTAGCAACACTCGCTCTCTCGTTCGGCCTCTCACGCTCTCTCTCTCTCCCCCTCTCTCTCTCTCTCCCTCTCTCTCTTTCAGACACACACATTTTGAAGAGCTTGTCCTGTTATCCTTCCCTCCATTTGCATCGATCTTAACGTCATTCACTGCAACAAATGTCCAACCTAATGAGTCGTTTAGTCTCACATTCAGTCTTAAAATCTTGCGTTGTCTTAAAACAAATGAAACATTCTGTCAACTGGGGTGACATAATTCCACTTTTTTCCAGTGCAGTTTCACCTGTTTGAGTAATTTCCCAGAAACAAGTGTCAATATCTTGAAACAACAACAAACAAGGCAAACATTAGAATCAAGAAAATTACACTTGATTTTAGAAGTTCTTGCGACAAATTGACTTGCATTGGAAACAAGTGAAACTATCTCCCCTCATAGGCAGATTTTTTCACTTGCTATAAGAAAAATAAGATTTTAAGACTTGATTAAATGACTTAAGATGGATTTTTTTTTTTTTTTTTTGCAGTGTTCCTTGGTAGTGTTCCTTTCTGTCCCTCTCTTCTGTTTGTGCAAATTAAAAGACACGCACCTCTCTTCTCCCCCACACTACTGATCCACGCTGACCTAAAATGGAAAATGAACTGATCGGGTGACACCTGTGCACAGCTGCTGAAACCCGCTCCGCCTCTGCCTGCGGTTAGACGACTGTCACGGAGGCGGCCATCTTTGAAAACAAACACCGGCGATGCGCTGGTGAGACGCCGGGATACGTCGTTCTTTTCAAATCACTAGCAACCTCATTATCTATGCATATCGTTGCATCTCGCCATATGGTTGCTGTCACCACCTCAAAATGGCTGCCGCTGCCTTGGATGGGGATTGTAATGGCAATCGGCCATTGTTAAAGAGGTGTGATTACCACAGTGATCGATGGCAGGGAGGTATGTGGCCTGCAGTGGAACATGGTGCTGTCATTAAAGGAATCGCTGTCGGCGTCATGTACTTGTTTATGAGCACAATAGCGGGCAATTTCTCATTGGCTTGTTCGCTATGGAGGGAGCATGGGACAGTGTGTGTGTGTGTGTGTGTGTTTAGGGAGATTAAGTGGACTCATGTACCTTGTTTGTCTACTCCCACAGTGAATACAGTGGTTGTGTGTGTTTGTGTGTGAGAGAGAGAGATACTCAACCTGAAATAGAATATGATAGAAAAACAGGGAGAAAGAGTGTGTGTGTGAGAGAGAGAGTGAGAGAGGGAGAGAGGGAGAGAGAGAGAGGTGGGGGGGGGGGAGAGAGACACACAAGTCCCCACAAAAGCCTGTGACGTCAGCATTAAAAGGGGAAACTGAGCATTAATCTGCGCCATTGTGCTCCCAGCCATCTACAAGAATGGCTCAGTATCGCACATCCAAAGATGGACAGAGAGAGAGACAGATAGAGAAATATGTGCTTGTGTGTTGTGTGTGTGAATGAGAAAGAGTGAGCAAACAAAAGAGGGTGTGTGTGTGTGTGTGTGTGTGTGTGTGTGTGTGTGCGCGCTGTGGTTCAGCTGAGCGAGCGCCCCGGGCCTATACAGTGCCATGTCAGTGTTTATCTATTCCAGCTAAGCGCTCGCTCGTTGAGAGGGACACACTCGTGTAAAGTGGCTGCTGGGTAATCGTGTGAATGGAGATCAGTCAATGGGCAGGGAAGGCCCCAGTGCATGTTGGGAAGCCGCTTTGGGGCCGGGGATTGCGTAAGGCAGACATGTGCTAAAGGGGTCAGGGTAAACAAACAGGGATCGATGGCACCGTCGTCATCATCCTCATCATATCGCTAAGGAGAAGCCTCCGGAACGCATTGGCTGCATCTTTAAAGGACAATACCGCTGTTTTTTAAGTTTGTGCCAATGGTGCAGATTGTCTCTTTACATTATTCCTGGCACTGTCTACACTCAGCTAGCATATTTGGATATATCAGGGCTACAAGGGCTTTCCTCCCTTCAGAAGAAGCCATTTGAAGATCCATAACGGCAAACATGAGGGCTTTTAGTGTGGTCAAAGTTTGCGTTTTATCCTTATTTCATTATGCTGAGTTGAGGAAATAATCCCTCAAAAACATTTCGCCTTACAGACTTTCTTGTCACATCCTCATCTTCTTATTTAGGGCGCCATTGTTAGCCGGGACAGCAGGTAATTTCAAGCTTGGTTTGACGCTGTAAAGTTTGTATTTTAAAAACGACGAAAAATGAGTAACTGTTAAAAAATCAATACAACATGAACATTGCAAAACGACAGGGGGAAATGAGAACTTGATGTAGCCGGTAGTAAATGGGCTCTAAGTCTAAATCACACCGCTATTGTGCTTTAAAGGGTTGACTGTAACTGTGTAAACGCTGCTGCACAGACTACAGATCAAGTGGTCAACTGGTTCCACACCTCAGAGAAGCCTAAGCCAAAATCAAAAGTGAGAAGATGCAACTGATGTGACTACAGCCTGTCTAAAAACCTGCCGGGGACATCTGTTTCCACAACTTTCACTGCTCTGCGAGGCTTAATTCACCGCCGCACACTGTAGATAACACTTGACAGGTTTTTCCAGCTGTCCCTTTTAAGTGACGGTCTGAAGAGCAGGAGTTAAAGGCCGGCTCTCGAGGCTGACGTGATCTCTGGGTGTTCCTGTTTCATGGCCATCAGACCACAGTGGAACCCTCTTCCTCTTAGAATCTGTGATAACACACAGACAGCCAAAGAGGTGTCATCGCCTCTAATCTAACTACCCTCTCATCTCGGCCCATGTGATTGTCAGTGTGTGTGTGTGTGTGTGTGTGTGTGTGTGTGTGCGCTCCGTCACATCTGCAGGCGAAGACTCAGGTCTGTTGACTTTCAGCTCACCACTTTGTCACCGCATGTATCCTCTCATTCTAAAAATAGCAGGAGCTTCTAAACAAGCCGGGGAACCGGTGCCCAAGGGCAAATAAATAGATTCTGTGTATAGATATACGGTATATAGATATACAGTACATAGATATAGGGCTGTGTGGTCTGTCATTTCATGATGCATGAGAGACGAGTAAATCACCCAGAAAATCAGGACACACATGCATGAGCACATACACACACACACACACACACACACACACAGAGGCATAATTAATCAATATTGTTTCCATTAGCAAACTGGAGAAGGAAGACACTGCACCATAATTAGGGAGCACTGCAGAGCTGCTAGCTCATCTCCTCAAGCTGCAAATCAAGATGAACACACACACACACACACACACACACACATTCGAGGGGTGATTTGAGGGGGGTGATATCGCCCCTGTAAGCACATTTTATATGTAGCCTATCCCTAAAAAACATAGAATTAGAGAATATATGTGGGGACTATGAAGCTATTCACCTTATCCCTTATTAGTTTAGAAAAATAACACACACACACACACACACACACACACACACACACACACACATACTCACAGACTATTTTTGCATGACCTCTCTTAGTAACAGATGCATAATGAAGGAATAATGTTCAGTTATATCATCAATGACAAAAAAGTACTTGGGCCGGGAGGGGGAGTTGGCGGGAGGGGGAGGGGGGGAAATCCAATGACAGTTTACATAAGGTATCCTGCCATAACACTGTCATAACACTGACGTCAAAGGACACAGGCTCAATGCCAAGAAAACAAGCAGATGCTGCTGGATGAAACGCCTGAACTATGAAATAGCCTAAAACTGTGCATGACAAAATACAACGACCCTTTTCTGGATGGACAAAAAAATAAATAAAAAAAAATGCTATTCTGGGTTTAAAACGACTCTAGCCTGGAGTGAGTTTGGAAATGCAACCATCGGAATGGCAGAGCTGCTACTGCCGCTGCTGCTGCAGTGCACTGTGAATGTGGAAAACAGATTTGACAGGATTACATAATGTAGTCAGTCTCAGTCACTGAGGACTGCTGGTAGGTAGGCTACCTGCTGACTTCATCTGTCCATCTGTCTGTCTCACTGCTCGAGCCATCACGCTTGTTGAATCATTGCTTTCCTCCATGTATTCAAAATATTTCATCTGGGTCGTATAGAAAAGTCCACAGATTGTGAAACTGCATGATAGTCCCTATACACAGGGAGTTTGTCATTTGCTGGCAGCCACTGTTATCAGACGATGCTGATTTATGGAGGCGATACAGGGAAAGCAAGCGGGGACTGCGGAGAAGAGCTGGCATCAAGGAGATACTGAGTGTTGCATTGCATGAAATGGCCGCCGTAATGTCACATAAAGATTAATAATATCCGAGATCATGAGGTTGCCCATAGAAGAGAGGATGAGGAAACCACGGGCCTCCGATATTACAGTTGGACACTTATGACTGGTCAGAGCTGGACAAACGTTAACTATACCTACACTGCAAAAAACACCATTCCGTTTTATTTTCCTTTAAAATAGTGAAACATTCTCCTAATCTCACCTGTTTCCTATGCAGTTACACTTGTTCCAATAGGTTTTTTTCAGAAACAACAGTATATTGAGAATCGTGGCCGAATAAGACAGATCCCTCCAGCGGTGCCAAGAAAATGACACTTGGTTCAAGAAATTGCTAGAAACAAGTCAATTTGCATTGGAAACAAGTGCAAATATCTCAACCCTATTGCCATATTTTTCAGCTATTTGAAGAAAAAATGCGATTCTAGGACTCCATACTGAACTAAAAGCCTTGTTGAGATGGATATTATTTTGCAGTGCATGCGTAAAATCAGTTTTACGCGTTAATTACGCATGGCGCATGGATGCCTCAATGCCATTGCTCACATGCAGTGCGTGTCATGGTTCCAAAAAAAATTCACTGGAGGTGATTAACATGCTGTATGATTCATGAAGATGATATTCAACACATACACACACACACACACACACACACACACACACACACACACACACACACACACACACACACACTTCCCTCACCTGTCCTTTTACTAGGCTGGCTGCAAACTGCCTCATGACCGCCTCCACCGTGTAGGCGCTGGACCATCCGCGGGGGGTCAACAGCTCCATGCATATGGCCCCGCCGTCCAGCACGTAGCCGTTCTCCAACCGGGGCGTCAGGACGCGCATGAACGGCGGCGAGAAGGGGAAATTGTCGGGGAAGGAGACGTTGAGCAGTATGAACTCGGTGCTCGTCTCCTTCATGTCCTGCCACAGCGCCGAGTCCTTGTCCACCTGGTGCAGCTTGACGTTCCAGTCGTACAGGTTGTCCTCCACCAGCTCCACCGTGATGAAGTTGTCCCCTAACCTCCGGATCTCTTGCAGCTCCTTCATCAGCCTCCGCGTCCGCACCTGGGTGCAGTGTTGCCGGTGAGGAGCCAGCGGTGGTATCGAGGAGGCGCTGGTCGCTTTGCCCCCGATCACACCGCCTCCCCCCGTCTGCTGCTGCTGCTGCTGTTGCTGCTGTTGCTGTTGCTGCTGTTGCTGTTGCTGCTGCTGTAGCTGCTGCTGCTGCTTCTCCTTCGCATCCTTGCCCTGCTTATCCTTGCCGGACGGCTTGTCCTTGCCGTGCTGGTCCAGCTTCCTCGCCTTGATCTCCGGGGTGCTCAGGATGTTGGTTTCGTTGGTGGTCTGACAGTGCTTGTTGGCGTTGTTTTTCTGGTTCCCCTTGGTCCCCTTTAACGAGCCCTGGTGGTGCTTGGGGTCCTCCGTGTCTCGGTCGTGCAGACGGATCAGACCGATCTTCCGCAGTAGGGTGGCCATAATTTTACAGATCTATATTTTTTCCGCCAATCCCCCCACGCAGGGGCGAGATTCACCCGTTCAAGTCGGTTCTCGTTAACGGCGACGACCTTTATTGATGTCGATTATTAACCTTGTTGTACCGCAATCCCCCCTCCGTTCACTGCAGCCTCAGATGAACACAACCGGGGAGCCTGTGCTGTTTTCTCCTCAGTGCATCATCTCGACAAGGCTCGACTAGGGAAAAAAATAAATATAACAATAAATAAACAAGTTTTTTAGATGATTACACACGGTTTCATTTCCAAACAACAGCGACATAAAATGATTTTGACGAAACAGATCGATGGAATCCAGCCTTTTTCCCCTACTAGTGGACCAACAACATGACTGTGACTGCAGCTGTTCAATGGAAAGGACCGAGCATTACGCAAAAGCACTATAGTAATCTTATAATACATTTTAGAAGGATACTACTCAAATATCACAGCAAAAAACGTCATTCCCTATAGGAATACGCTATATGAATAGACTGCCATAATGATGCCATAGGAGGTGGGCTACAAAAAAAAGAAGAAAAAAAAAGAAAAAAAAATACATACCATAAAGCATACGGATGCTATAATCTCACTATTGAGTAGCCTACCTGAGACACACTAAGTCCCTATAGGAATATTATATGAAAAATATAGAAATATTATGAATCACCATAAGGTCACTATAAACTGACTATTGAGATGCACAGATACACTATATAAATCCTTATAGGAATATATAGTAATATCATACCAGATTTAAAAAGATACTATAAAGCACGATAAGGTCACTATACACTCACAATAGAGTACCACAGACACACTATAAATCCTCATAATATAATATCATAGGAATATCATAGGATATTTTTCTTTGCTGGAGCCCTAGCCCATACAGGCATAACATTAAATCGGCAGCCCTATTGCAGCCTATATGCTTACCGTAGACGGCTGAAATTCAGAGTATATCCGTTATATGTCCCGTTAAGCAGACCGGACACGGATCCCACTGTTGTCTGATAGAAGAAATGGCTCCACCATCCAATAGAGCTGCCGTCGGTTTGAGCTGCGGAGAGGAAGGGAAGGGACGGAGAGCCTTTGATGTGTGTGCAGCTGCGGCAGCTCCAGCTTTAATGTCGCCGAGGACGAACCAGCCCCGGTAATCCTCCCCAACCGGTGAAGCGCTGCTGGCACGGCGCGAGGTTTCAAAATAAAAGCCTGGCGCTTATGAGTGGAGTAACACAGGCACCAAAATACCCCATACATTTAAGGAGGAATCAGTTGTAAATTAAAATACAATTAGGCCATCAATATAAACACAAATAAGTTATACTTTATGCCTTTTTCCCTTAAAAGACTCTTCATGTAATACAACTTACTATGATGTAAGATAGGATAAGATATATGATAATTTGATATGATCCCCATGAGGAAATTGCAGCAAAATAATAATAAAAACTAATTTGAATATAGCAGGAGGTATTAAACATAACGCAATTGACAACTCCAACATGTCAAGCATATATAGCCTATATATAAGTGGAAATGTATGAATGGAAAGTATGAAAAAATATGAGTTATAGCATTATGAGAGTGTGCAAAATAGCAGCAGTTGAGGATACTGAGACAAAGAAAAATGAATGTATTCGATGACTTTGCCTCGAAAACATTTATGTCAGGCCAAAAATAAGGTTGGGTAAACACTATTCCACAAATAAAAAGGATAGGTAAAATGATTTTAGATGGGTTTATATTAGGCCTATGCAAGATGCCTTAGGTGTAATCTATTTTTCCCACTTTTATTTTGAAGGCAAAAGCGCTTATTGTCCGGTGTTATTCTGGCTGGCTTGACGCTCCTGCGCCTACCTGGGCTGAATGAATACTGAGGCCAGGGAAGAACATGGAAGATGCCAAGGTAAAACGGGCAGGACTGTACGCGTCACTACTTGGAGGGCACTCCCTTTAATCACCAATTTAGCCCAATGCAGCCAACACAAGTCTGTTCTTACCCTGAATAAACCCTATAGACTCTTACTTAAAAGGTTATATATTAAATAGGGGGTTCAGTCTTATTTTAGAAGTTACTGGGAAATTACAGGTATTGCTCACTCTTTTCCCTTGATTGCTCCCAGTGATGTAATGAAATATGAAGAGGTGGATAAACTACGACCATAAGAGCAGCTACAACTACCACTGTAAATAAATTAATTTAAAATGATAGAATTATACCATAACACGTGCAACCATACATGTAAAATTCTATAATTACATTGTCAGAATAGTATTGATTTATCTTTTATTATCATGTAACCCTTATCTGCCTGGTACCACACACTATAATGTATAAAATCTGGATAAACTGAGTGCAGTTCATCTCTGATTGCTCTGCTGTTTAACATTATCCACAGGCCAGATCCCTTTTAATGGCTTTATTGTGGGCCTGGGTAAGTGGTTCGATATGTTCTATATATAGAAAGGAGCTCTTTCCCCTGCAGAAAGCGAGTACTGCCAACTTCACATTGATTATTGACAACTATGTCTGTCAGTGGGATATTTGATGCAGTTTCAGTCTGACTAGGATCCTATGAGTGTAGCAGAACAGTACAAATCAGGCAACACACTATGCACCAGTGATGGGTCAGAATCAGTGGAGAACAGACAGAGATGAACAAAAACAAAACACATGTATTTAGTTAGTTAGTTAATTATTTAGTTAGTTAGTTTATTGTCCTCAGAGAGGAAATTCTTTTCACAGTTGATGCACACACAAAAACAGTTCAAGGACATGATACAAAATAGCAGAAAAATATAGTAGAAATATAGTATTCACCTTTATAGATCCAACCAGCTGTAGAGGTTTTTATCCTAGAACTTCTACAACAACTACTACAAATAATAATGTTTATTCCATACAAATTGATTAGACAACATTGGTTTTGTGTGGTTAAAGGTTTGCCTATAATAACTCTGTCGTCAAAAAAGAAGAAGAAGACGACAGTTTGGTATCTTGGCCTACTGTCACCAGAAGTTCCCAACTATGAGATATATCCTTCCTTCAGGACTGCACTACACTAGTTTTACACTATAGACACTAATTTGAATTACAGAAATTACTCTTACATTTCTGTGGGTCTGTTCGTTTGTGTGTGTGAGAGATTGGGGATATTTAGTATTTTTCCATTGAAAAATACTCCCCAAAATATGTGTAAATTAACAATAAGTTAATATATACCAAGTGAATAATACATAATTATGAATAATACATAGTTATAATACAAAATAGCTGTAGAGATGCTGGCTTTTGAATGATTTGTAAATGCACAGTGTTGTCAATGTTGAAATTGTTCTGTTATTATAGATATTGATGCTTTCAAACAAAATAATGTATCATTTCAACATGGTTTGAGTGTGTAAAATGTGTATTTTTATTTACATTTTATATACTACTTGGATAATACTATGGCAATATGGTTTCTGATACACAGTCATGCCAGTAAAGTTTCTCTGTTGAACTGAATTGAATTGATTTGATAGTTGTGACAAAGAAGCTTGTTCGCCAATCGGCAGCACGACACTTTACTGCTTTTAGGACCGGAAAACGACACTCTGTCATCGGTCGTTACTAAGGTAGCTCAGCATTAGCCGCAGCGATTGGCTTTTACATTGCCGTAACGCAGTTCGGTGTTGTGGCTTTCACAGAGGAGCGGAACCGTCGGTAAAAAGTGATGAATTGACAAAGGGATTCTTGTAAACTGAATAATTTGTGTTTCGCGGACGTGGTTTGATAACAGTTTATTAAAAAATGGCGGAAAGGTTCGATAACCTCGAAGAGCATCTGGAGAAATTTGTCGAGAACATTCGACAGCTGGGAATCATCGTCAGCGACTTCCAGCCTAGCAGCCAGACGGGACTCAACCAGAAACTGTGAGTAATGTGCGACGGAACTGCTTATAACGTTACTTACCTGCACCGTACGTTCTTTTGAACCTCGGTTAAGCTCAGTTAAATTAGTACGGTGTCAACATATTACGCTGAATTTCAGAAACTTCATGATATCCGGACTGCAAGACATCGAGAAGTGTCGCCAACAGCTCCATGAGATCAACGTGCCATTGGAGGCCTTTGAGTGAGTTTTTTCTCATAACTGTTAATAACGCTTTATTACTGCGAAACTGCCCCTGTTCCTCCCTTCATATCTCTGCTGTTGCCTATCACTGCTGTGCAACCAGAGAGATGGCCGAGTATCATACTGTATGTGTGGGTAGCCATGCAAGGAGAGAAAGCAACGCCAAACTCCATGCAAAAATCCTGCAATTTAATGTGGTATCGCTTATCGGCAAACGTTACATGCCCCCTAACATATGACTCAAGGCCTTTTCTTAATCGTTAAGAGCCATTTTTCAATTCGGCGTACATGTAATCCACCAAGCAACACTTATTCCAGTAAAATGTACAACGTTTAGAATCCGTTCACACTGTCCCTACAGTGTATTTTGGTGGGAGACTGTGGGAATAGCAGGTGAACCAGTTCTAAAAACTGAAATGTAATTGAAATAAGTGCTGCTTGGTGGATTATGCCAAACTGAAGAATGGCTCCTGATTCAGGGAAAAAAGTCTTGTCATATTTTATGGGGACTGTACTTATGTCAGTAAGCTTTGACGATACCTTGACAGATTTTTGAATGGAGTTTGGCCGCATGCTATTCTCTATATACAAGAGCGAATGGTACTTATCAGGTCTAGTCTGTGCCTGATATTTTGCACCAGAGCTTCTTCAACTGTTATGACTTGTGTTCCCAGATACATTGACCAAGGTCGAAACCCTCAGCTGTACACCAAGGAGTGTCTGGAGAGAGCCTTGGCGAAGAACGAGCACGTCAAAGGGAAGATTGACACCATGACGGTAAGAGGTCATTTTAATGCCAGGGTCAGTGAGATTCTGCATACTATTTCAGAGATAAAATACACCCAAGCATATTTACTGCTTCCTCGTATAATGTGATGTTTTCACTGCAAGGAGCCTTTTCAGGATTTTTACAAAGCGCCATCTTCATGCTATGTCGGCACATAGCACTCATAGTTGAAATGTCTTTATTATTTGATGATAAGTTAGATATTCTTGGGAACAGTTCTTCAAACAGTGTGGGGGATTTTCTGTGCTTCATTAGAATCAGTCTCTGCCCCACACCTTTATGAATTTATATTTTCTGTTCATCTTCAAACTTCTTTGTGTCTTTTATTGCAGAAATTCAAGAGCCTTCTCATCTCAGAGCTTAGCAAAGTCTTTCCGGAGGAGATGTCCCAGTATAAGGCCATACATGGAGACGACCCCCCCTCTTAGTGCCTGCTGTACCACCACCCCTGACCTTCAACCTCTGACCCCTGATATGAAAGACTGAGTGGAGTTTCACCAAGCAGGATTCACTGTGGTTGCCAGCAGAGTATGATAATAAACCATAATTATTTCTCATACATTGCGTTATGCTGCGGCTGCTGCTGACCAATGTCCTGAGGGAGAAAGTTTTCTTTCAGCTCAGCAGCCTGACTCAGCTAATCCCTTTATTTCTTTCAATTCTAAATTTAATTTATTCATTTTAAAGGATATTTACAAATCTGAGATCAAGCATGTTGGAGGGGAAAAAGCTCATCTCCTTCCCATATTAATTCTAAATTGTCCAGGTGGCTCAGTCTGAAGTGTGTTCAGTTTGGGAGTGGAAGCCTGCACACCCTTTGGCTCTCTACTGTCACAGATAGTTACCAATATTAGAGGGGGGAAAAGAGAACATTTTCTGCAGTGGGTTGTTAAATTATCAGGAGTCACACTCGTGTTTAATGGCCATGTTGATGTCATTTCTGAAAATACTGAGTTAGCAGAATGTTTCTTCAACTCCCAACTGTACAGGATAAAATGTACAGGAGTTGCAAGACGCCTTGCTGATTCTGCATTGAGGAATTTACTCCATCAGTTGTACATATGTTTATACTCTTACACTGTACCTTTTTATAATACCTCCTGATCATTGTGCAACATAGATTTGTACCGCAGTTCATAACATTTTGTATCAAGCTCAGGTTTCTAATGGCCATGATAATTGAATGCAAATGTTATTATGTGATGATTTTGTGCCTGGCCACTTCACGTGGTCAGAAACTAGTCCACTCTTTATTTGTTACTTGTTTGTATTATAATTTTTGTTAATAAATGATCCTCTTGTTGGAGTGATATTGTGGTTTCGTTTGATTCATTACAAATAAATGTTTATTTGGTTATTGGTAAGAGACTGAATGAAATACATTTCACTCATGATGTTTATATACTTCTCATTTACAGTATATCTTTTCATAGTGTAGAATAAAAGACCAAATATGTACTAATGAGCATAATAAATGATACATCAGTAATAGCAATGTGATACAGTATTTGTTGGTTACAAATTAGGAAAAAAAATGTTTAACTTCACTTGTTTATGAGGTGTTCATGAATTATTGTTATTTGTTACATTCAACATATATGTACATTATGTGTTTAATAGGATTATATGTACTATGTTCAATATTCAATGTCTTTACATTAGACTATGTTTATGCAAAAACAAATGATGGGAACAATGATTCCCAAAGAACTGTATTCTTGTCAGGGTGGGAAAGCCTCTGAAACAGCATTTAGACTATAGGACACTAAAACTCTCCACTGAAACCCAGGATACTACTAGTATTACTACTTTTACAACAACTACTACTAGTAGTACTTCTACTAATAATAAATATTGATGCATAATTGTGTGGAATCTGCTCAAAATGTCCCATCAGAATCAGTCCATGTGAAGTGCTGATCAGGCACTGAAACATGAGTAAGCGTGTTAGTGGGACACACGCAGACACGACCTGGACTTGATGACGCGGTCGGTGACGTGTTCGGCTCGAGTGTCGCCAACGTCAAGTCTTTCTGCCTCGTAACCATACACTGCCCGCGCACGTGTGTGTCTGTCCTATCTATGTAAAAGGGACCAGATGCTGTGGAAGCAGGGCCTCGTCACCGGGGCGGGTCACGGCCCAACACGCCTCCTCCTGCTGGGGCTTAACCAAGGCGACACACCCCTCTGACCCTGGAGGCCGATCCTCTGGGACGGGGAGTAGGGAAATGAGCCCTGTTATTGGTTTGTGATCTGTCTCCTGTGCTGATGCAGCACGGTGATACAGACAGCCCTCTTCCTTCGGTGTCTCCTTTCCCTGAGGATTTCTGAACACGCGTCTGGTTTATTCAACCGCGGGATAGCAGGGACTCAGCATCCAGTGGCTATGTTTACATAACACAAAGCATTCTGTTTTTGGCTCAGTTACTCATGTACCCTGGATTTGGGTCACCATGTGTAAATGTCAAAACTCGGTTAAAGTAACACATACTCTGATTTTTGTTACAATCATAATTTATTTCCCTTGTATTAGAGGTAGCTTAGTATTGCACAGACAAAGAAGAAGGGGGAAGCATCTTTTCATATGTTTTTGCAGGCAGATGGTTACAGGAATACAGAATATTCAGTTAATTGTTTTGTTCAGAGCAAACTGGGATACTCTATTGCAGGGTATCAACGGTGTGCGTAAACAGCTTGAAGGTGCATTGTGTAGCATTTTAACATCAATAAATCATTACCACATTGATTTTTAGACATTAGGATAATTACTGTAAACAAAGGAGACCGTCGCAGAGAAGATTGGCAGCCTCTACCGGCCTCTACGCTGTATTTTACATTGTGTGCCACCAAGTCAGATTTCGCATCTGCTGTTTTGCTTTATGGCACAAAGGGAGTTTCCTTTATGGCACAAAATAGGAAGAGGGCGCTGTTCTTCCAGTCCAAACGGAGATAAAACCTTCAGAGTTTCCTGCTTTGGCAGATTGTGGAACGACGTGTGGTTTAATTGTGAGGAACGCTAGCAATACCAATGGTGTGAGATAGAGGCTACCAGTCATCTCCACCATGGTCTCATTTGTTTGTGGTAATTATACCAAGGTACCACTATTAATTTGATGATATATTGATGTTTAAAAATACTACATGTAACACCTTTAATCCGAATAGTCTCCACATGTGCATGACAGGCTTGTTAAGCCATCAGCAGGGGAAAATGCTTGTGCTTGAGATCACAATCACAATACAGAACCAATCTCTGCACTGTCCTCCAGCCTCGAAATAAACACTGCCGTTCCCAGCCGCTTCTATTCTATCTGCGCCTTATTTCTAGCCCACTTTCACCCTTTGACCCCTCTCCTCCGTCTCCAGATGAGGTGTTAACAAAAATCCACATTTCAGCGAGACCCGGCAGCAGTGATCAAGGGCAGCCTTTCAGGCCAGTTCTGAGCCACGAGAAATCAAATTAAATACCATTTTTTAAATTCAGTTCCTCATAATATTTCTTTAACAGGGTGACACTGTGTATCTGTGTGTGTGTGTGATGCTTGACTAACCAGGGAGAGAGAGAGAGAGAGGGAGAGTATTGTTGCACTGTTGTAAGTGTGTGTCTCTATGAGGTGCTGAGGTACGTTGGATGACTCATCCAAGGTGACTGGGTCTCTCTTTCTCTTTTTTTTTTTTTTGTCCCTCTTCTCTTTTCTTCCCTCCATTCACCTCCTCTTCTTGTGCACTCAGGCTCGACGCCCCCGAACAAACATCCCTCACCGTTACCTAGGTTACCTTCCTTCCCTCCTTTTTCCGATTGGCCAAACTCTTTTTCTTCTTCTTCTTCGGTGTCTTTCTGCGCTTTCCCCCTGAGACCTGAGGCGCGTCTGAGGAATGTGAGCGCGGCTGATTGAAACGGTCCGTGTGGAGGTGGATCCTCTTCCCCTTTGTTATTTGTTGTTCTTATAGGCTTGAAGGGTATTTTCTTAACACAGGAGGACAGACGGAGTTCAAATAACACAACCGGGTGGAGTAAATAATGTCCCGCACCTATATGATATTTCATTTGATCCGCTGGAAGAGCCATCCATTTTCCAATTTCATGCTGTAAATGGGACGCTCAACATGAGTGTAGTGCACCATTGACTTTGTCCTGCAGGCACTGTGCTGTGATGGAGTGTTGGGTGCAGTATCAGGTGATCTGTTGCCTTTCCAGTCTTTAAATAGTTAATTCTGCTCCTGTCTGAACACATGACTCCAACCCTGGTGAGGTAGTAAATAAAACTAAAGACCTCCACTTATCATAAGGCAAACAACCACCAATATAAACAGAAATCACTCACTAGTTTGATACTACTTTTGTAATATACACTACAAATTTACCTCAAAGATTTATGTGGGAACTGAGTTTAGGTGGCTTTACCCGCCACTATATCTCTAGACCTTTAGAGACTTGGCCATGCTTGATTGTTTGCGAGGTGCATCACATTTTTTTTTTTGTTTTTTTTTTTAATCTTCATGCAAATGCTTTGGGAGTTAGGGGCTGGAACGGCGGTTGAAATGTAAAATCCTCCCGTGCCCTTGGGTTGGCGCAGGAAACACAAAGGCGGGGGCCGGCCGCCTTTGATGCTATTAGCATAATGTCTTTCTGATGCTAATGCTAAGTGCCTCAGACTGACCGCTGAGGCTTACATGGCCCACAGTCATGATGGGCTTACATGGCTGCTGATCTCTCTCTCTCTCTCTGTCTCTCTCTCCCTCTCTCTCTCTCTCTGCTAGTATTGTGACTCCAGCCTGTCTTGCCTCAGTTTAGTGACAGTCACTCACCTCCTCAATGAGGGTCAGGAGGCAGAACCCCCTCTTCCTTCTGTCGTCCTGGTCACCATGGCAACACCCCTCCCATTCGCCATTCACTCCCCGCTTTCCCTCTCCTCTCTGGACAATGGCCTATGCTGTGTGTGTGTGTGTGTGTGTGTGTGTGTGTGTGTGCGTGCCGTATGGCGCATGCTAAAAGTGTGTGTGTTGAGATAATAGCCTCGGCCTCATCACAGCTGATTTGTGTTGGCGATTCTACGGTACTCCAGGGCTCAGATATGAATAGTAAAACACACCACAGCGGGGACAGCACTCCTACGCACCGCTCCGTGAACACTACACACACACACACACACACACACACACGCTGTAAGTCAAGTCAAGTAGCCCTGCTGAGGTGAGGGGCTGATTGTGGTGCAAACAGTAATGAGGACACACACACACACACACACACACTAGTAAGACTGGCAAGAAGCAAGACTATTGTACCTTCTGTGCACACCCATGGGTGCCGTTGTCTGCTTGTGCGTGTGTGTGTGTGTGTTTGTAACTGTATGCGTGTGTGTGCTGGCCAGTAATGGGATGATAAAGACACTAAATGAAAACTATAAATTAGCCCAATGATGTCTGCCGGCGCTCTCTAAATGCATGATGCTCCTCGCACCTGCCACAGCCAAGCGCCGTCTACACCGCCGATTGAATTATCGCGGCGATAACGCCACAGATGGAAGTTAATAGACGGGAAATATTATTTTCATCTCAGCTTTGCTGTCAGGATGTGAAACCTAATTTTCGCTTTTTCCCCCTGTACTCTCTCTACTCTCGTCTCTTCGCTCTCCATCCTCTCTCCTCTCTTCTCTCTCCAGTTTGGACTGCCATTTTAATCCGCAATAAGGCTGATTTGCTGACAAGCAGTAAGTGTGGGAGTGAACGAGATACAGAGAAAGAGAGAGAGAGAAGGTTGTTACAATTTCCCTCTGGTTTAATTATGTGAGTTTGTAGACAGGCCGAGACTCCTTCTCTCTCGTCGTTAAATGTTAGAGGTGAGAGTGTGAGCCGTCTGCGTGTGTGTTTACGTTGCATAAGAGACATTCTTCTCCCTGTGTGTGTTGAAGCACACGGCGCCGCCGCAACGCTGAGCAGGGAATAGCCTCATCCCACTGTAGTGTTTAAAACCTCGCTCATCACACGGCGAATAGAGGAAATGGATCATTTTCATCACCCGCTGTCACTGTGTGATTACACCAGTCAAGCAGCCATCGCACTCACGGTTATGATATACGCTCCTATAGCATAATTGGGAATCCTGTAGTCAGTAATCCTTCCAGAGCACCGTGCAGGCTCGCATAATTGAAGCTTCTGATTATTCCTCCTGTATAAACAACGGATGGGAAGACAGTCATTGCAGATTCTCACATTTTTACAATCATCTTGTGTTGTGTGATATCTGTTTGCCAGAGGCAGTTCTGGGCCCGAGGCGGTGCGTTTGTGGGATATCAATACGAGGCAAATTATGTGAGCATTCTGCCTCATTAGACATGTGCTCTTGTGCTCTGTTTATTTTGGGTGGTCAATTTATTCCGAGATATTTCATATCTTTTAACGCAACGCTGT